>NC_056731.1:486382759-486652759 GCF_019279795.1 Protopterus annectens
CTTAACACATTAAGTATTAGATGTGATGTATTTGTTGTGCCAAATCTACATTGATTGTGCATGAGATGAATTACAATGCAAAATTCAAATGTTAATTTATTTCTTTTATACAACAAATCATAAAATAGTTTCACAACTATGAGAAAATAGATGAATGCATAAATAACCTTGTTTTGCAAAAGCAACTGAAAGATTATCAGACTTTGAACTGTGTGGCAGATACATTGAACAACATAGAATTTATTATTTGCTCCAAAAGAAAAGCATCACACAACAATGCTTATTTGTGGCCATGGCATGCAAATACATCATATCATTTTAGTCAGTTAAGCTGACAGTCACAGATTAAAATAATCTATTACCTGCTAATGATAATAAATAATTGCAATAAAACAACAAGCAAACATACTCTCTATTTTTAAATTATTAAATATGTTTGTGTTACTTTGCTGAAATTTTAGTTAAACAAAAGCATGACATTTAAATTGGGGTTAAATGCATTTGATAGCCATTAATTACATACCTGAAATAATCTTTATGTCTCATTAACATTTATGTAAGCTTTAAGTTTTAATTTTTTTCACAAGCTCTTTATTACATTTTGCCATCACTCACAATGTAACTACAACAGAGATAAAGGTTTTACTTTTATTGTCTAAATGTTTCTTCTCATTTTTCTTTAAGGAAAAAAAAGTTTCTCTTCTCGTGGCTTTTAGAAATCATAAATTATTAAACCAAAAGAAAGAAAACAGTAGTGTACCAATAGCACAATGTTGAAATAAAAAAAAAAGAATACAGCCACTATTCAACAGTTGCTATATCCAAAAACTTTTAATAGACTTCTTCCAAAAGTAAACCAGTAATAAAACAAGTCCATTAAGTGCTTTCATCCTAAAACCATTCAACAAAGGACTTTATCTGAACAAAAGGGGAATTGATGTTCTACATCCATTAGACACATCAATCATGACATTCATATAATTAATTATTCAAATCAATTTAAAAAAAAAACTGTTATGCTAAAACGTTTTACAAAAAGTTAATGATATTGGCATATATAAAACATTCTTAAAAAGCATACTATTTAATGATGTAATAACTCTATCTGAATTTCTAAAAAAAAAATGAAACATTGCACACATTCTACAATCCTTTTTTATGATAACAAAAAGGGGAAAAACAACATTCATAATTTAACTGCTCTCATTTTTAACACCAGTGTAATGGATACAAAAAAATGTTCAGTCCTGGTTTCTTATTCGCCTATAATCTGAATTGCCAAAATAACTCCCAGTACTCTAATTTAGTCTCCCAAGCAGAACCACCCCCCCCCAAGATCATGAGGAATGTGATCCAAAATCCGAAACCTAAATCTCTTAAATGAAGGTCAGACTAAAGAATGTTTAAAAAGGTCATTGTTGGAATGAATTAGCAATCAGTATATCACAGTAATGTTCATATATTCTCTTCCAGAGGGTCTTTTCACTTTTCCCTACATAAAATGCAGGGCAAGAGTCACATTTAGCTAAGTAAACTAAACCCCCCTGTATCACAATTCCCACTCCCAAAGCTAATCATAGTCTCTCTATCATTCAGTAAATGATGGCTGCTTTCTTCAGTTATGAAAGCATATGGTCTGCCAACCCCACATTTTGAATCCCTATGTTTAACTTAAAAATCATCTTTCTTGTTCTGTACCTTTTCCAATGGCATTAGCCATCTTATATACCATATTCGACTTCAGGCCCAACAATTCATAAATGTTATTAGTTTTAGAACTGTTCCATTGTTATTTAGAATATTTCTGACCTCATTGGAACCGAGCTAAACTGTAGTAGAAATTATTTTCAAATGGATTCATATCAGAATGTGGATGGATCAGAATGTATTCCACACATATTTGTGTGTGCAGGGCATTGATGTTTATAATTCTTCACCCATTCTCCCAAAAATGTTTTAAATTTCTTATTCCACTCTGTCCTAACCTGGTCACTAATCCTCTTAACTAGGCACCCTCTTTTAAAAAGCTTATTCTCCAATTGATTTTTTTCTAAGTTAAACATCTCAGAATTGGAGACCATCCTAGGCAGCCTACCAAACTGAACCCTAACTAGACTCTTTTTATGGCTGAAGGGGTGCCAACTCTGAAAATGCAAGTATCTATGACTGAATATAGGATTCCTATATATACTGTACTCGAATCCTGATTTGGTCTGGGTAATGTAGTGTCCAAAAATGTTATCTTCTCATCCATCGTGTGAGTAAATTTTAAAACTTCTATAGTGCCATTCAAATATGCAATAAACTCTTTGGCTCCCTTAAGGATATCTGGCTATAACACAAAAATATCATCCAGGTACCTAAGGAAACGTTACAAAATTTGTAAAAAGAACTGGTGAAAAACTTCAAACAAGACCAAGTTAGCATAAGTGGGAGCCCAAATGGCACTCAGAGCAACCCCAAAAATTTGCTTGTAAAATCCTCCATTAAAAAAATAAATAAAATGGTTATCCAACACCAAATTTAGAAAAAACTTGAAAAAAAAATGTCCTGGCTAGATAAAAATTTGAAAGCAGAAATAAACAATTCAATCCCTTCCTTGTGTGGGATACAAGCAAAAAGATCCACAATGTCAGTTATAAGAAAAATCAAATTAAGACTTTACAAATCATACTTCAGCCTCCTTAAAAAATCCCAAGAGTCCTTAAGCATGTGAGAGACTATAGAAAAAATGGTTTCAACATCCTATCAATAAATGTGGCCAAAGAATAGGTTTTAAAATTGTGGGCCAATACTATAGGTCTGAAACAGGAGTGTATATTCTTGTGCATCTTGGGAAGTCAAAAATGGTAGGAATGGTACGATGCTCAACATACGAAAAATGAGACTCTGGGAAATAGATCCTTGCATTAAGCAGTCTTCAAGAAATAAATCAATCCACCTGTGTGCAATGTTCACTTGATTCTTAGACACCTGAGAATATGTATCATCATCCTGCAACATTGTAAAAATAATGTTGGAGTAATCTAAAGTATTAAAAATAACAGTACTGCCACCTTTATCTGGTTTCATAATATGAATAGTTTTTTTTTTCTTTTAATTCATCTAGAAGTGCTTTCTCTTCCTTTGAAAGATAGCAAAAACATTTTAGTACCTCTCTGACCTAATTTGTAGACATCAGCTTCTCACACCTTTTTGAAAGTCTGAACTTAAAGGGTGCATGTTAGGATTAAATGAGTTCTTCCTCCTATATTTAACCAAATCAGAACAGCTCCCTTTATTATCAGAAAAATAAATAGCCATGTTAAGCTTCCTAGTAACCAAAAATAATTTGGTTAGAGCATCTGCAGCATCACATTTTTTGTAAGGTATAAATTTAAAACATTTCTCCAAAAGTTTAAAATACTCAAGTTTCACAACAGTGTCACTGTAATTAAAAATGCTGTACCATTTGTACCCTAATTGAATCCCATCATGTAAAATTTACTGTTGGTCGTTTCAGGTACTAAGTTCATTTCCCTCACCCCATCTTTTTGTACCTGTTTATTTTGTTTCTCGGTGGAAAAAGTCAAAGTTAACTTTATTGCTATTCAGACTGCACAACAGTGCAAATTAATGAAATTGCGTTACTTTGAACTCAATGTGCATACAACATATATTGATATTAATACAACAATAACATATATACTAATGCTAATGAAACAATAGCAGTAAGACATTTATGTAGTGCAGTATCAAGTACAATGACCTGCACCAAGACTATTCCACTTACATGTCTTCATCAGTACGCAAAATATTGCGGAGATAATATATTGCACAGATCAGATTTCAAATTGCATGAAATGCTAACTTGGCATCGTTAATATTGCACATAAGGTATAAGATTGTACTTTCATAGAGTGCGTTAATGGGTGTGCCTTTTTGGACTGGCAACTCGGCACCATAAAAATCAACTGCCAATCATTAGCGGACTGGAGTTCCACTGTGGCGACCCCTAACCGGGAAAAGCTGAAAGACATTACTATTGCATATGTCTTTGAATTACTTCAGAGCTGTAACTCCAGGCCTCAGTGACCAGCATGGTGTATGATATTACTGGAGTTCAGGAGTCCGATGGCTTGTCGAAAAAGCTTCTATTAAATCTGGTGGTTTAACAACACAAGTTACGGTATCTCCTACATGAAGACAAACACAAGAACAGACCATGGTCAGGGTGAGTGCAGTCTGACTATTTTCATGGGTCTGTTCAGGCACTGAGCAGAGTGCAAGTCCTGGACAGAGGAGAGCATGAACCTGATAATTCTGTCTGCCACTTTCACTACTCTGTGGAGAGATTTGTGATCTAAAACAATAGTTTTGCTCTCCTCAACCTTCTTAGAAAGTGCAGATGCTGTTGCACCTTCTTGACAATGTGATTAGTGTTTATTGACCAAGACAAGTCTTCAGTGGTATGCACTCCAGGAACTTGGTGGTCTTCAACCTCTTCACTGTTTCTTCTTTGATTGTGAGTGGAGAATGAACCTTGCATTTCTTCCTGAAGTGCTGTATTATCTCCTTTGTCTTATTCACATTGAGAGCCAGGTTGTTGTCACACCAGCCAGTCAGTTGGTTCACCTCTTCTCTGTAGGCTTGCTCATCACCATTGTTGATGAGACCCACCACTGTAGTATCATCCGCAAATTTAATAATGTGGTTTGTGCTGTACCTAGCATTGCAGTCATGTGTCAGCATGGTAAATAGCACGGGAACTTATGACAAACTAAGAACCAATGACAGTGTAGTTGGTTCATCTCTTTCTGTGTTACCAGTTCTTGAACAGCAAGGAACTCTGGACACATCCTTGATGTACTCCAGTGTTCAGTGTGATGCTCATTGAGGTGTTGTTGCCTACGCATACCTTTTGTGGTCTGTCAATAAGTTAGTCCAGAATCCAGTTGCATAAAGGAGTGCTAACACTCAGGTGGGCCAGTTTCTCAATCAGATGTTGGGGGATGACCATGTTGAAGGCCGAGCTGAAGTCAATAAAAAACATGCAGTCATGGCAGTTTTTTCATCCAGATGTGCCAAGGATAAGTGAAGTGCCAGTGAGATGGCATCTGCTCTAGAGTAATTGGATCTATAAGTGAATTGGAGTGGGTCCAGTGTTGCAGGAAGACGATGTTAAGTAGTCTTTGACCAATCTCTCAAAGCACTTCATTACAGTGGAGGTGAGAGCTACTGGGCAGTAGTCATTCAGGCTTGAAGGTGGAGATTTCTTGGGCAGTGGTATAATGGTTATATTCTTGAAGCCCTTGGATACTGTAACTTGATGCAGAGAGATGTTGAATATGTCTGGGAGAACATTAGTTAACATTAGTTAATTGGTCAGCGCATGCCTTGAGGACCCACCCCAGAATATTGTCAGGACCAGCTGCCTTTCTTGGGTTTACCCGTCGCAGCACCCTTTGAATATCCAGTGGGTGAAGGCAGAGCATGTCATCTTCTTGGCTGATGGGCAGTTTTATTGCCATTGTATTTTCCCTTCTCAAACTTGCTGAAGTAGGTGTTGAGTTCATTGAAAAACTATGTTATCATCACATTGAGAATTTATGGGCCTGTAGTCTTACATAGATTTTATACCTTGCCACAGATGTCTGAAGTCTCTCAGGTCCGAGAAGTGACCCTGAATTTTCTGTTCATAGGCCCACTTAGCCTCTCTTATTCCTCTACTCAGGTTTACTCTGGCTTCTCTAAGGGCATCTTTGTCTTTAGACTTAAAGGCAGCATTGCGTGCCTTCAAGAGCTCGTACACTCCACTTGTTAGCCAGGGTTTCTGATTCGCTCATGTGATGTTGCTTTTGTTGACTGTCACATCATTCACACACTTTGATATATAGACCATTATGGACTCTGTGTACTCATTCAGATTAATTTTCTGATCCATAGTAGCCACCTCCTTGAATATATTCCAGTCTGTGCTTTCAAAGCAGTCCTGGAGTGTTGTGACTGCTTCCTCTGGCCATACCCTTATTTGTTTCCTGGATGGCTTTCCTCTGATTAACAATGGCCTATATGCTGGTAGTAACATAATGGAGAGATGATCCGAGTTACCCAGATGTGAATGAGGTACTGCCTTATATGCTAGCTTGACATTGATGTAGACCTTATCCAGAATGTTCTCTCCCCTCGTTGCACATGTTGGAAGTAATACGGTAAAACTGTTTTCAGATTTGCTTGATTAAAATCACCTCCTTTTATCGGAGCAAATTCTGGATTCTGGTTTTGTAGCTCACTGATTGACTGGTAAAGTGTATTCAGTGCCTCATTGGTATTGGCACTGGGGGAATATACACCACTGTGATGCTTACTCCATTGTCACACAGAAAGGTCTGCATTTCAATTACATAAACTCGATATTTTCAGAGCAGTGTTTAGTAATCATCTCACAGTTAGTGCACCAGTTATTGTTGACATAGATACAGACACCCCTCCCCTTGATTTTCTGTAGAGTGCCTAGTGTCTGTCTGCACTATCATTTATATTATTGTTTAACCATGTCTCAGTAAACATACGTACACAGCTGTTTCTCACCTTGCTAGGAGTCGTTAACTCCAGTTTTATGTAGTCCATTTTGCTATCCATGGAGCGAACACTGGCCAGTAGCAAAGATGGGAGTACAGGCCTGTATGGATTTGCTTTTAATCTGTCAGAGTCCAGCACGAGATCTGTGCTTCCTTGTTATTTCACATCTTTTCCTTCTTTTCCACTTCCTGTATGTGGTAGCAGACAGCTTTGCTTGAACAAGGCAGTTTGGACCATGTTTGAGTGTAATCTCTAGTTACTCTAGTTCATGGAGTATTGTAGGCCTCACAGGCCCTACAGACAACAGCCCATCAATCCTTCTGCACTGTGAGCTTAGGTGTTGAATTTCCAGTAAGCGATCTCTGTCATAACTTGGTTTATCTCCTGTATTCTGTAGTATTATAGGCCTCACATGCCCTGAAGAAAACAAACCATCAATCCTCCTGCACTGTGAGCATAGGTGTGTAATTTCCAGTAAGCTATCTCTGTCATAACTTTGTTTTCCTTCTGTATTTGCCCCAGATTCTGTTCTTTTTGATGATTTTGACATAAAACAAGACAAATAATGTACATTTTACTTATGAGTCGAAGCAGCCACTGCCACACAGGGCATCACCATTTTTTTCCCTTGCACATTAGGGGTATCACCTCTCTCAGCAAGCCTCCACAACCTCCTCATGGTTGGAAATTGTTACGTCCTCCACATCAGGGCTTGTTCCTGAGGGGAAACCTGGGTTAGAATTATCATTTGATCTTTGTAAAGTATCTGAGAAGGGGGGAAAGTATGGATTACCCTTTTGAACACTCTTATAAGCAATAATGGGGTAAATTATGAAACTTTGCTATAACTTAAACTTCAGCATTGCAAACCAAAAATATAGTAATATACTTCTGATAACATTAGAAGGGGCTATGGAATTCTGATTGTATCTGATAACCATTCTTATTACCAAATACAAACAAATGAAATTAGAATCTTGCTACAATAGGATGAAAAGAAACAATACAAAGGTTATGTACTTAGAGTTTGGAAATATACACATCTTGTACTATGGCCAAAAGTAGAAGGTAATTCAGTTCAGGACATGACTTTGAAACTGGATTGATACAAATAAACTACAGCAACACTGCCAAAAGTAATAAATGCTACTGGGAACTTATAAGAAACTAAGGAGTAGTATACCTAACTATCCACCACTGACCCCCACAGGCATCCATATACGTCTCAAATACCTAGTGTGACAATTGATCAAACTCTCAACTTTCATGAACACACGCAAAACCAAGTAGAAGAGTTTATCAATCATTTGAAAGTCTCATACAAAATATCTAGCTTGGTCACCACATAGACTGAGTGTGCCATAGCTATTAATGTGCAGATACCGAGGTTAAAATATGCACTTCCTATTATAGCAGTTCACTTTGCCCAAAAACAAATTCCCTTATCTAAACTGGAAAACAATTTACTTAGGTTCATACACCATTCCAGCTCCTATGAGCTTCACCACCCTATAAAAGGGGAACTAGTTGCCCACTGCCTCTATATCCATTTCATTTTAGGAGCTCTTATTTTCAAACTATTTGATAGTTACTACCTACCACTTAAAAACTCATTACAACTCTGAGAAATAACCTACTCACATGGGTCTACAGTGGGTAAGACTTACCACCAATAGAAGCATTTTTAGCAAAATTGCATCTGCTTACTGAAATGCAATTCCAGATGGCATAAGGCTAGCATCTAATCCTAAAACCTTCAAACCCATCTCAAAAGCATCTTACTGAGGAAAGCAAATGTAAACATAACCATGAGCCAGGCTAAATGGCTCTAAATGCTGTCAAATCAATGCTCGCTTCATCTTAGTCACAAAGGCCCTAAATTATCCTTGCATGATAATAGTAATACAGTGGCGGGTTTACTGGGCATGGGGGTTATGAGAGTTAAATCTACCCCATTAGCAATTACCTGTCAACCATACTGTTTTGGCAGTACACGATTTCTTTATCCTCATACAGCTTAGCAAACATTGGTCCTCAAACATGACTGAACTGTCAAGATCAGTTCCTTGTCAGCTGATCCTGACAGTCCAATTGTGTTCTAGGAACCACGCTGCCAAGTCTGGCAGCACAGGAAAAAAATAGTAAAAAAAGTCCTTTTTAGAAGAAAAATCTATTTGCAGCTATGTGTTTACTTATGAGATCAGATATTGAGTATGCTTACATCAAGGGCGCCATAGCCATAGGCAGAGGGGGGTGAACACCCCTCCACTTTAAAAAGATGCATGAATGTGCCCTATCCATCTTACAAAAAAAAATAATGAAATCTGTACTGAATGTCCTTATGTGCATCTTATTGACTGGCTAACTTCGCACCACTGCCGTTTGCTGCAAAACAAAAAAGTGATTCACCAGAACAGTCAAACATCCAACAAGGGGGAAGGCATACATATAAAACAAAATCAGAGACTTGAGAATTTTCACTGAAATGAATGGTATTTGCTGTAAAATACTGATTTTACAATTAAAAATATTAAGAATCACATTTCCATTGCCCCCTTTAAATTATCATTTGCTAAAGCTTGATGCCCTCACCTGTCATCACGTTAGATCAACTGCACAGGTGGAACTGCATGATGGAAATAGAGAGGCAACTGCAACCAGGACTGCAACAGAGTCTGTATAGTTTGATTTTTATAACTGGCATGCAAGGAGAGCAAAGAGACAGTAATTGCCTCAATGGAAATAAGGTGTATGCCCTTTCTGGTATATGCCCTTTCTGGTATATGCCCTTTCTGGTATATGCCCTTTCTGGTATATGCCCTTTCTAGCAACAGTGATAACTGACTACCTCGGTGGCTTCTGGAAAAAGTGATAACTGAAAGTTTGTCTGCCCTGTATGGTATCATGGCTTACCCAAGTTAACAAATAGGTAAGTAAGTCAACTGGATGTTATACATATCTGTATGGAACTGCCAGAAAAGAAAGGGAATCACAAAAACCAAAGAACCCACCTGATAAAAGTAGCCGACTCCACTTACTGATAGAAAAGTGGCAGCAAGAAAGTACCACATCAGTACCTGGGGCTCCTGGGTCAACCATCTACTCTCTTGGCTCAGTCCTGGGCTGCTCTGACAAGGCACAAGGCAGACACTATGGAACTGGGAGCTGATAACTAAAAGCCAAATGATGACTGCAAACTTACATAAGTCAAATGATGTGGATACTGCACCAGGAGCTTGCCAAAAGGGATGGCTTAGTGCAGATGTTCATGGGAAGCGGCTCAATCCCAAATAAATGTAAGAAATATCCCCACATAGAAAAACATGCCCATGAAAACCAATAAGAAGTGGGGAGACTCAAGTACAGAAAGGACGATAGGGACACAGGGACTCAGTACACGACATGACCACAACAGTCGACCACATCCTTCCATTATCACACATAACATCAAGGGCTCAGTATGTAAAAGAAGGAGGTCATTGTCATCCCTATGTCCCCTCATCATTCCACACCATTATAGAATTCAATCCCTCATTTGACCCATGTACTCATACAACATGACATACAAGACATCTGCAAGCCTCTGAACCCTCAATAAGAAAAAAGCACCTAAGTGAATTTCCAGAGAGCAGATGCCCTCGCACTTAAACCCAAACTGACCTCTGTTTCATATACGCAGCCTCACTCTGTCAGATATCCTGAGAATACAAGGCCATATCAAACAAAAGGCTGTGGACATGCTACACTTAAAGAAATCCAATAATCCCAGAGCCCTCAGAGCCACACTCAAACCTTGTCATCAACCATCACTTGTCAAACATGCTGGGGATAGGTTTGATGACCCAGAGACCCCCCCAGACTCTGAATAGATTGCCCATACATGTCACAGAGAGCCAGAGTGCCCTCCTCTTCTCTTCAGGAACCGAATTGGATGATGGGAGAGAAAGAACACCCCCAGGATCATCACGGGCGCAGCCCAGACAGACAGGGGGGGAAAGAGTAAATAATGGAAGAAGAAATAGCCAGGAATTATGGCAGGGTTTGTATAGGCCCTAGGGCTGATAGCCTAGTACCAACCTATGAACCTATGTATAAGATTGTATTTTTACTTCTTCACTTCTATCCCTGGTCTGTGCCTGGAATTAATTCAACTGATTCCTTAATAAATTAATAAAGATGAACAGTGCCGTGAAGCGTGTTTATGTTGAATGATTTCTTTTGTTCAGTTTTAGACTTTGTTGACTACGCAGTAAGGTAGTAAACTGACAAAATGCTCTGTTTTATTTTATTTTTTTTCATTTAACTTCACTTAATTATTTTTTTAAAGAGCTGCAGTTTGAAAGAGTGGTTGTAAAGGGATTTGAAACATTAGTTTCCATATTAACTAGAGCTGGTGGATTGTTTGATTATTTTTTTTTCTTTATGTCACAAATTTCCATATAAGCACACACACGTCTATGCATGTATGTGTGTGTAGCTATATATCTATTTAAATACAGATCTACATATATGTATATCTGTATTTATATTCATATATCTACACAGACACATATATAATATGCATATTATATATCTGTCTCTATACAGATCTCTCTCTCTCTCTCTCTATATATATATATATATATATATATATATATATATATATGGGTCTATATTAGAACACCAAACATTTAAAATGTTGAGTGTTCTAATATCGACCCGTTTTCAGTGAACGCTGAAAATATCGAAGAAACAGGAAACCAAATTTTTTCCTAGGGAAAGAATTTGGTTGTCCATTTCTGTTGCTTCATTATTTTCACTGCTCTGGTGGAAAGTTACGGGTCGGGTTCAGGTAAGTGTGCGATTGAGTGCAGGTTAGGTTAGTTAGGGTTAAGGTGCGGGTTAGGTATATGTGCGATTGTGTGGACATGAGGGTTAGGTGAGTTAGGGTTAGGGCGCGGGTCAGGTAAGTGTGCGATTGTGTGGACGTGAGGGTTAGGGTGGGGTAGGTGAGTTAGGGTTAGGGTGCGAGTGAGGTGAGTGTACGATAATGAGGACCTTAGGGTAAGTGGATAGTTAGTGGTATGCGTATAGTTTAGTGTAGGGTTAGGTTAAAGAGTTTAGATGTATGTGTGTGGATTGCTGTTTGTTTGGTGTGCTTGTGTTTTGAGTATGTGTTTTGGAACAGCAAATTTATTCCCTAGGAAAAAATTTGCTGTTCTGAATGTTCTATGTTTAGTATTTTCAATTGCTAGGCTTCGATATTAGAACACTCAACATTTTGAATGTTCGGTGTTCTAATATAGACCCTATATACATATGCACAGACATATGTAGCTGTGTGTGTATAAATACTTGGTTTCTGCATCCTAGAGTATTCACAGAGTAAAAGGATTCAATTCTAATAAACAGGAGCTTCATCCTCTGAGCCATGTTCTTAGGGGATGAACCTTACTTTCCTTTTTTGTTGACTACTGATAGTGTGTTTATTATTTGGCTGTGAATAAATAGGACTGAATGAGTTTAAGTTTAATATTTTAACTCCATTACATTTTTAATTTAGCTTGTTTTTGCAAGCATGTGTTCTGAAATTCATTTTGCTGGACTACAGCAATTTGTCTGCTACTTAGATGAGTAAGGCTGTGAGCTCTAAATGAGTTGCTTCCTGTAGTGCAGGGTTTGATTCCCCCAGCCTTTGTTTGTCTACTGTATGACTTTGACCAAGTCAGGTCACCAGACCGTGTTCCTGGGTTGTCCCTGAAAAGGGACACTTAGGTTTACCAGACTGTTCCAGACTGTTAGCACATGCATTACACATTTGTCAATTCCTATACCCTTCACAAAGCTAATTATTTCTTCACTGTAAGCTATTTGACTGAATCTCAGTATGTCTCTTGTAGTTTACCAGATGCATTTTTAATCATTGGTTTCAAGATAGGAAACGTTTATTGTTTCTCATGCAAAGTCTATTTTCAATGTGAGAGTCTTTTGTTCTGTCTGTTAGTGTTTTTGCTGTAATATTTGAAACAAAAGATTTAAATGAAATCCAAATCTATATGACAAAGGCAAAACTAAAGAAAATAGTATGTAAATTGGCATGTTTGAAAAGTGTTTTATGGTAACTGGAGAGAGACAGCCAAGTAATGGGATGTTGGTATGACTGGTGGGGACTTGGTTTATTACCCTGCATGGGGCCACATTTGACCATGATCCAGTGCTGTTGACTCTGGAGGCATGTTTTCAAGCAATGCAATGTTACTAGGCATTTGCTTAGGTCAAACTGGTACTTCATTATGACAGAGGAGATACATCTTCCATGTTGTCAAGAATAGTTAAGGAGGTCAAAAATGAGATGCTGATGTCCTGCAAACATGCAATCTCCCCACTCCCTGCCAAACAGTATGTTGTATGCAGTAATAGTTCTGATTTTTTTTTGTATGACTTATGGGCTATTGAACAAAAAAGCTGCTGCAACGTCTATATTGTTTTAATTGTTTTGCTTTATTCATTGCACTAAATGAATGAATGAATCCATTAGACCTTTGATACATAATATAGTACAAATATATTAGTAATGTGCTTTTGCAGTGCCTTCTTTGTAACTGCCAACTGTGAAGGAGTTGATGTTTGTCTGATAAGTATAGTCTACATTATTTGAAGTGATTATCGGAACCATCTGTTCTTCACCATCCAGTTTGCAGTCATTGTTACATATTACTGTAATACAGTCTTCTCTACAATATTGGATTGTAAAATTTCATCAGTTAGTTAAGAACTGTTACTCGGGCAGTTAGTACAAAGAGCTAAAGCTCCAACTTGTTAATGAGCTACTTCCTGTGCCAAGGGTACAAGGTCTGAGTCTTTAAACCATCATTTACCTGTCATGTAATGTTGATCACGTCACTTAATCAGTGCTTTCAGGCAATTGGGAATTTGAATTAGTCTCTTACTAATCTCCTGGACTTTATACCTAGTAACAGGGAACCAGTGGTTGGCTTTTACTCATCATTTCCTCTTGCAGAGCTAATCTATTTCAGGAAATGTTAAGGCAATATCATCAACACACGTTTTAATGCAGCTTAGACCATTTATTCTTTAAGGACAGTGAGCAGCACATTTGTAGATGAAGCACTGAAATGTAGAGTAATTTGCCAGCAGCAACATTGGCATTAGAAATAACGGTCATGAATGTGGTATTTTTCAGAATAGTATTCTGCAGAGATTGCGCACATTGACTTAGCATATGCTATCAAGTAGGTAATATTTTTATGCCATCATCCTAAAT
Source organism: Protopterus annectens (assembly GCF_019279795.1). NCBI lineage: Eukaryota > Metazoa > Chordata > Ceratodontiformes > Protopteridae > Protopterus > Protopterus annectens. The sequence continues at coordinate 486,396,585 of NC_056731.1, forward strand.
ACTGTTTTGCTTAAACTGTGCTTTACATGTATGGGTTTCTTGGTGTGATGCTAGTGATCTTTGTATAACTTCAAGTAGTTCACCCAAAGCTACCAATAAAGTACATGTAAAAAGTGGCTATAACTACTGGTTGGGTGGGGGGCTTTCTATAGATGAAAGCACCTTTGCTCTTATCTGTTTATTTTTAAAGAGTCTTTAATCTGACTTTGCAGGACAAGTGCATGTGTGTGTATGAATTAAGTTGGAATACTTGAGCATGACTAATCTGTGCGTTTGTGTGAAACAAGTATGAAATATGTTAAATTTACTTATTATTGTCAACAGTGTAGCTATAATTGCTGGTTTTGGGGGCGTCCATGAATAAAAATGTCTGGCTTTGTTGAGTTAATAAAGTTAGTCATTAGTCTGTCTTTGCAGAACTAGTGTGTAAAGCAAAGTGGAATACTTTACTATGGTCATTATCATCAAAGTCAGATACATGATTTGTACACAAAGTGGATGTAATTGATCAGTACGAATATTGGTTAGCTATAATGACAAAAGTTTGAGTGGCTTTTTATGGTTGAAATGTTTGGAAATTAGTACTTTTGTCCTTATTGGTTAATAAAGTTTGTTTCACTGCTTACTGAAAAACATATTAGTAAGACATTCTAACAAATATTTCTGTTTTAAATTACATTTCTTGTTTAATACAGTCAGGAAGATGAATCCAAAAAAGCACATGCATGCCCGTAAAAATGTGTGCAGAGGTGATGGGGCATGGTGGGGGATGATGCAGTCAGGTCCATCTCTACAAGACTGTTGTACATTGTTAGTCCCCAGAATCTGCATAACTGAAAAGACAATGCACTTCTTTTGTGAAGATGTTCTAGTCTGTAGCTCATACTCTTTTATAACTTGTAGGGTTAGACATTACGAGACTGACATTCTAAATAATACATGTATATATATATATATATATATATATATATATATATATATATATATATATATATATATATACACAGTATCTTCCCATCATTTACATTTAAAACATGAACCACTTTTATTACTGCTGTGATTAACAGGTCATTTGTTGTAGTTTTTTTCTTTTTCACAAGTTTGTAATTTTTAAATGTTAATGTGCCCAGAAGGATTTTCATGATGACTTGGGCATGGGTTGGCTTAGTAGTGCAGTGGGTAGAGCTGCTGCCTGGTTTCAGGTCTGGTTTCCACATGGTGTACCTTATACATGGAGTCTGCATGCCCTTTCTCTCTTCAGACAGGTTTTTGATGATTGTTTTTAATTCAGCCAACAAAGTCAAGCTATTACATGAACTAGTGATCCTCAACTGCTCTTAGGTAGAGGTGTTTGTGTACGCTGTTCTGTGTAGTATGCTTCTGAGTGTATACGCTTCCTCTACAGTGAAAGCATGCTTCTCACACAGGGTTTAAACTGGGATAAAGGAATGGATAGCTCAAAGTGGCATACTAGAGGAATGGATAGCTCAAAGTGGCATACTAGGCGAGTAGTACTGTTATTACTACATGATCACAAACACTAAAAAGGTTTAACATTCATTTGTAATTTTGCATACAATTTCTGAGCAGTTATTCCTTATGCAATTTGTGCTGGAATTATATACACAGCTCATATTCATAACACATATATGCTTCTGTTTTATGGTAGTATATACCATTTGAAAAATAAATTGCAGTTTTTAGACCACTAACTGCCTTTGTTGCCCTCCAGCCCCCAAACTTCAGTATCTTCTGGCACCCCTGGCTTACATCATACTCAGGTAATTAGTATGCAGAGCAACATTATATAGCTAGTTGTGGTAAGAGACTTTTGGTATTTTATAACAGGAAGCATTTTTTCTTTGAATGGTTGCCACCACCTACTTAAATACTGAGAAAGTACATTAATAGATGTTAAACCTTTTATCTCTTGAAGCTTGATTGACAGCTGGATAGCATATAATTGTCGTCAACATTTCTCAAGTGTCCAGTATTTGCCTGACATTTGAAAATATCGCATTCAGGCATGAACTTCTGAATGTAGCCACTGAAGGTGTAAGAAAAAAAAACAAAAAAAACGCTTACCGGTTTCGCTCAAAAAAACTTAACTTCATCAGAACACATCTGATGCATACTGAGACTTTTAAATATAAATGCCTAAGACCAATGAAATTTACAACTGTGCACTGATATATAAATGAATGTAAATAAAATTAATTAATTAATTATAAAAAAAAAAATAAATGACACACATCACATGCATCAGTATACAACGTACCCAAAAACAGAATGCATAAGCTTGACCCACCTATACCATATGGTAAAAAAATAATATATAAATATATAAATAAATAACTTCTGAATGGCCTGAAATTAAATTGCAGTTTAATTCCTTTCCTCTTCATAGGTAGGTACTAGGCTATCTGCCCAAGGGCCTACGTAAGCCTAGCCAGCAAAGTTCCATAGCTTACTCCACCCCAGAAAGTTATTTTACTGTGCCACTGTCCAGCAGAGACACAGAAGTGATCCCCGGGGTGTATTTCATATTTCCCATCCACTCATCAAGATTTTTCTCGACACCAATTGTACCCTGCACCAGCATTACTGACATCGGTGACATCACTAGTGCTGCAGCCTCAGTTTTATATGAGAGTTCTTAGTCTACAAATTAGACAATGAGAATTCTAATCATGAGTGCATTTACAGGATTGCTTTAGTCTGGGAACCCCAGATCTGTGTTTTCTTGTTTGGTTTATCTGCCATGTCACTGAACTGGGTGAGGGAGACCATCTCACCCTGCATTGAGGAATTAAGCTCTTCATGAATCTGGTTTTGAAAGCATCAGCTTCTCACTCTGCATTAAAGAACTTACATTTTCATGTATAACTTACTGATGTATGTACAAATGCCTGTCAACTTAAACTTCTTTGCTCAAGAATTCTAGTCAAAACCAATAGTAATAATTGGATGGGGATAAAGGGACATTTTAAACATTGCTCTTATTTATTTACTGACATTTGATTACCACAAAAGTCTGACTGGGTAGAAGCCTATTTTCAATGGAGGCCTGTGGAGAAAAGCTCCAAATTATTAAAAAACATTTTAAGATTAATCATTTTACAGCCTTCAAAAATAAAACAGAAACATCTACAGTTGAAATAAATTAAACATAATATAAAAAACATCAGTTAACAATCAATACAAGGTATATGACAATCATTTAATATTTAGAGAATTTTTTAGACAGTTTGTAGAGAAATTGAAGATAAGATAATACAAAACAAATAGGAATTGCAATATGAAGTGAGGTGAAAACACGCTTCTGGTATATTTAGAGAGAAAGTCAGGGAAGGAAGGAAGGGAGAGTAAGGAGGCATAAGGAATGAAAAGGTACTGATCACATTTAGGGATATAGTTTACCTGGTTTTGAGCAAGAACAGAGCTAGATTTTAGCTAGGAGGTATTTCAGAGTTATTTTGAAAAATGAGCCGGAGGATATAGACCTGATGGATACAGGTAAGGAGTTCCAGGGCCTTAGCAACCTTGTACATATACAGACCATGCCCAGCAAATTTGTTACATTTGTTGACAAACAGGAGTTTTTGGTCAGTAGATCGCAGTGACTGACTGGTAACATAGTTGTGTAGAATGTTTTTTAGTGGAGGACAGGCAGATGGATGCTGGATAATTTTATAGGTGGTAAGACGTGTGCATATTAGTTGATGTGGCAGTTCTAACCAATTAAGGCTATTCATTGCTATACAGTGGTGGGATCTGAAAGTGGTATGTGCTGAAAATTTAGCACTGTTGTTATAGCATTGTTCAAGTTTTAATTTTTGAGAAGCCTGGTGGTTAGCAAGATTGGAAGCTCCATAAAGAAGTGTGGGGAGGAGATAAGTAGTGACACGTGTAGTTTTAGTTGCATCAGTGAGAAAATATTTGGCTCTGTAAAGCATCCCTAGTTTTTGATGTGTTTTTCTTATGCAACTTTGTATATGCAGGTGGAAATGTAAGATTATCGTCCACTATCATCCTTATAGTTTGCTATGATAAAGTGACTTCAGTGGTTGCATTATCAAGAGATAGTACTTTAAATTTTGTTTTTTCATGGAAGACGGATTTGGGGAAAAAAGTATTAGTTGGGACTTTTTTGGGTTGAGCATGAGCTGTGCATTATAAATCCAGGTTTCAGTTGCCGTTAAAGCTTCCTGAGTAATTTTTCGGACATGTACCATGTTGTCAGATGCAAACGAGAGTGAAATCCTCTGCGTATTGTATTAGGGACGTGTGTTGTGTGGAAGTGTAGAGGGTGTTGGTGACAATGTTAAAGAGGAGGGGACCAAGGATAGAGCCTTGTGGTACACTGGTGCTGACTGGGAGGTAAGGAGCGACCATGGAGTGCCGTTTTACTGACTGATACCTATTGGACAGGTAGCTTTTGAACCACAGAATAGTGGGCGGAGAGAGACCTAGTGAGTACATTTGAAGTAGAAGTTTACTGTGACAAACAGAGTCAAAAGTTTTAGATAAGTCTAGAAGTAAGGAAGAAACTAGTTTGCCATTATCTCTAGCTTTATTGACAGTATCTACATAGGTTAGAAGGGCTGTGTAGGATGGAAGCGATGTTTTTTAGGACATAGGAGTTCTTCCTGCAGAAGATGGTCTAGCCTACTTATAAACTTAGAAAGTAAATAGGATGACAGGTTTTTGCATAAACGTGCATTTTCTGAAGGGTATGAAGTCTGAAATTAAAATGTCATTTAGGTATCTAAAGGTCCCTCACAAGTGAGGTTTTACCAGGAACGGCAAAGGATGTACTGTTACAGAAAACCAATGTTGACTAGGTGGCACTTTGAGAAAATGAATAATCGACTCCTGAGTTGCCTCAAGTTGTTGGTAAAAAAAACTGAGTTGTAACCAAAGCAATGTACTGACTAAATAAGCAGTTGTTAGCATTAGTGTTATACTCTGTCTACAGCATACCATGTACCTGCTGTGGGAATAGATAAAGTGAATCAGTATGCTAGAAAATGAATGAGTGCATGTGATTGAATGAGTGCATGTGATATGGGGTTTGCAGCTAATATTTTCTGGTGACAGCAGAAATATTTTAATAGACTGTGGAATAGAGCAGTAAATATATATATATATATATATATATATATATATATATATATATATATATGTTTTTGCTCATTGACAGAGCCTTTATTTGTTGCCATAACTATGTTGCCCAACCTCAGTTTCATCCGATGTGCTTTCAGCTTTACATTCTTGTCTCCTGTCAATTGCAGACGTTTCTGCACAGAGACTGCTTGTAGTTTAAATCGTCTGTATACAGCAGCTTTGTTGATTGGTCCCCTCAGAGCTGTTTGCTAATGTAATTTATCAATATTATGAACAGCATTGGGCTCAGAGCTGAATATTGCTGCACAGCCATTCCCACAGGATGTCTGAACAGTGTTCATGGTTATCACTTGAGTTCTTGTACAGAGCCTGCACTAATTCTACCAGTGTTTCTGGGAATCAGACCCTGTACTGTCGGCTAGAGGAAGCAGTTAATTAACTTGTTGGGGCTTTAATCTGCTGCCCTAACTGCTAGACAGACATCAATTAGTTGAAAGCTTAGCCTATCACTACATTATCAAATGTGGATACTTTATGAGGAATTCTCAAACTAGCCACCTGGGAGTCTCCACATTTGAGAATGAGGTTATAGGCTAAACAGCACTGTAACGCTTAGCCTGAAGTGGTCTGTCTGGTTGATTGATGCAGTGAATCAGTAAAGAAGCTGCATAACAGGTATCTTGAATGATTCATACAGCTCCTCAATATAGAGCCGTTTATTGGTTGTTCATGGAAAAACAGGTTCTGCAGAAAAAAATAAAATTATTTTTGAAAACTACACTGTTGTCATTTAAACTTTTTCCTCTCAAAATCAGTAAGCGTGACACACTAGTGAATTAATTCTCTTAGATACATGTTTTCTCTAAGTCTATATTCAGTATGATGCCTCCTCTTTGGTTTGGATGTGGACAGCACATACCCAGGGCAGTAGTGCATATTATCCTGCATGTTTTTGAGGTCAGGCTGTGCTTAGTGAATTAATGGTGGATTAATATTTGTCTGTCTTGTTTATATTGTAACCTGTTTAGCACCAGTGTTATAACTTGAGATACCATGCACCTGGTGGTCATCATACTTAGGGACTTGAGATTTAATACCAAATTTGGTAATGATCAGTGGATGAGATCCTAGTGCCATAGCCCCTGTATACCATCTAATCTTCACAGATAAAGTATAAAAACTTCATCTGGTCATGTTTTTGCTTTAGTGTATTTTTATTTAAATATCATTTACATTCACTAATGAGTGTTACTCATACTGGTTCAAACATGAATTTTGATTGTCTATTTCTCTTTTGGTGTCTTGCTCATCTTTGGAAATGTAGAAATGACCATTGAGTAGAGTTCATATTTAACCAGCTGTAGCACCCCCCCATCCATATCAGTTCTGCATCCCAACTGTAATCTGTTATTAATCGGGAAAGACATTTCTAATCACTGACTAATATTGTATTTGTGAGACAGGGCAACCTGCAAACATTTCTTTGTTAGAAATTGTATAAATTCTGCTGTAATAAGACTGCACAATGATTATTATAGGCAAGAACATATTCTTTAAATTCAGCATGTGAACAAATAACCAAATAAAACACATGCAAATTGTGTCATATAGTGACTTTAACAACAGTTAAGCACTTTCTTCTACAGTACATTTAACCATAGACTTCATCAGAACTGAAGCACAAACTACCACCATGCCATTTAAATAAGCCATCAAATTATGTAAGCAATCAATCCATACTTTTAAAAGATAATTCTCTTTTAATTTGTACAAAATATATAATATAAAATTTACTAAAATTATTAAAAATACATTACATCTTTAAAACTATTAATCATGTAACAATCAAATATTAATACAAAGAAAAATAGTTATCACAAAACTAGTAAAACATTCATAAAAAGTAAATTCATAATTTAGCTGCTCTCATTCTTAATGCTGCATTACGAGATAACATAATACCAGGTTTCTTGTGTGCATTTAAACAAAGTTACCTGGGGTGGTATATTTAGCAAAGTGCTCTATTTGCCCTGCATTTTATGTAGACAAGACAGACCGTCAGTTTAGGTGAAGAATTTATGAACATGAATATGATATACAGATGGTGAATGATAAAAGTGCTTTATTTAAAATACCACATCTTGTTGTAACGTCATTAAGTTTAGGTTTGGAATTCTTGAAGTTATAACTCCCAGCCCAAGAGGTGGAGCATGGGAAACATGCTCAGAGTTAAAAGATCTGCTTTGGCAACTTTGTTTAAATGCACACAACAAAGCTGGTATTAATGAAATGTTGTCTATTAATCCGGTATTACGAAACAGAATGGCTAAATTATGAATTTACTGTTTATGAATGTTTTACTAGTTCTTTTACTATAACCATTTACTTGTATTATTTGATTATTATGCAATTGAGTTTTACAGATATGTATTTTTATTCATTCTTTTATATTATACATTCTGTACAAAGTATTTAAGGGAATTAACCTCGAAGTATGAATTAATGGTTTACATAATTTGATGACTTATTTAACTGGCATGTTGGCAGGTAGTGCTTCAGTTCTGATGAATTCTATGGTTAACTGCACTATAGATGTAAGTGCTTAACTGTTATTAAAGTAAGATCAACTATATGGCACAACCTGCACGTTTTATTTGGTTGGTTGTTGAGCAGCAGTCTTCTATTTGGTTGCTGGAAAATTCATCATGTGATTTTATATACAGTGCTAATATGTGTTTGGTTGATGTTTATGCATATTGTCTTGCCTTTTGGCCCATATCATTGCTGAAAAGGTTCAAAGGACCAGCTTACCTACCCTGTTGCCAAAAATAAAGTAAATGCAGTTTCATTTATACCCCATTATTCATGTACATGAAGTATGCTGGAGTACTCACACTCAGACTCATATAAGTGCACACACGCACAAACACATTCATGCAGAGAGAAAATGTTCTCCTTACTGACTGAGCCCCACACAGAAAAAATAGGGTTCATCCTAATTTTATACCAATACACAAATAATCATAATAACTGAGTCAGTACATTTAGATAATTATCTACAGATTTTCTTATATTTTTAAAATTTTGTTTCTGTTCCTTTCTTTTTTATCTCTTCCTTAACAAGTTTCGTTTTCCATCAGTATAGCTTGAAATAGTGCTTCCTTTCCATACAGACAGAAATCCTGAAACATACTTGTAAAAATCTAACTTTCATAAGACTCATTTCAGTCAAGAAAACTCTGTTCAGAAAAAAAGAAAAATAATTCATCTAACTTTTACATTATTTTTTGAGGAACACATTCATTTAACAATACCTGACTTAATGAATCAGAGTGAGGTCTTTTTTTTGTGCTTTACAGAAGTATAGGTTCATTGATTCATAGCTGCTAAAAGACTATTTGCTCAAGAGCCATTTAAAACCTAGCCAGGCTTCCCCAAATTTAGCAAAATATAGATGAAGTGTCAATACCCCAATGATTTTTATGATTACAATAAATGCTTATACACATCAATTGTTCACAGGCTGCCCCTATTCATTAGAGACGTAGGTGTTAAATCTCAGGTACAATTTGCACATTTCTATTCATTGGTCCAAGTTACATTTGTATAGGGTTAGGGATGAACTCTGCTTCACATGGATTGGAAGCCTGTTCCCAAGAGGGGGTAATGTATGAAACATATACCTGTTCCCCCAACATCTCCTCTATTTCACCAAGGTTTAGGTCCTTAGAAACTGCATTTCTGATGCTACTTGCTTTGTGAATGTGCAAGAAATTCATCAGTGTGGGATCAGAGGATGGCTTGTAGGCTAGGCATAGATCTCCATACAGCAGTGTGTAGTAGACTGAGTACAGGGAAAGGGCTTTGAAATGGCCCTCATAGGACTTCTTTGCTCCCTGTATTGTTTTTGTGAGAAACCTCTGTGGGCTGTTAAGCTGTTGCAAGTGCCTCATCAGGTACATGCTGTAGGGTGCATTGTACGTGACGATTGATGAGAGTCAAGTACAGCAGAACACTGACCTACTTGGTCCTGGATGTCATGACTTTACTTATAACTTATACAGTGTTTAATGATTTCTCACCATAGGACACATGGTAATCAAAGATTAGTTTACTGCCAACATGTATTAACAGATCCCTGGCCACTGTGTCTGTATTAGGGTGTGTTATCAAAGTGGCAATTTATCGTGTGTTCATCTTTTCAAAAGGTACACTTATGGATTTTTTTTGACAATTTGTTTTAGTCCATGGCTCTGCACCAGTTGCTTTTCTGTATCAGGCCTAAGGGTATCTACGTCTCTAGGAGATTCATTGACTATGCCTAGTTTTCAGTCATCTGCAAATGTGGCCATCCAAAGGCCCTTGACATTTGCCATGATTTTAGAGAAGTAAATGCCAAAAAGTAGAGACCCAAGCACTTATACCTGTGGGACTCTACTAGAGAATGACCTGTTTGTGGTGGTCGATTCCCCTACCCTAGCAATTTGTCTATCAGTGAACCAGCTGGTATAATTAGATTATGGCTAATTTTGTAAGCTATCTACAATGCCTGCGTGACATTTTGTGGTGAACACCTTAGCCAGATTGAGGTAGGCAGTGTGCACTGTTTGCTTTTGTCCTTAGCTTAAGTCATCTTCTCAAAAAAGTCTGCTAGGTTAAGTAGGCATGACCTGCCTCTGACCAAACCGTACTGGGTAAGGTCCAGTGTCTGGAGGTTTCCTCTGTCATTATTTTTCAGCTCCATGATAATTCTTGGCCTTGCATATGAGACTACTCATACTTTTGGATCTGTAGTTCCCTGGGTCTGTGGAACCTCTCTCTGCAAAGGGATAGCAATTAAAGTCCTCTATTCTTTTGGCACAAAGTCTGTCTGGAGGCTATGACTAAATAGAGATTCTAGCAGGTGTGGCAGGTCATGTTTCATGCTATTCATGAAGCATCCTTGGATATTATCAGGGCTCATCAAAGCAGTGTTCTTGACGTAAGAAAGTAAGAATCTGCTCCCTAGTAATATTGGTTGGAGAAATAGTAAGGGGTATTTCCTGAGAGATGACTAGGTTGATAGGGGGTAAAATGTATTTGTCAGCAGGTTTGCTATATCCTCTGGCATTGTTAGGTGTTGTTTTTAAGGTTGCAGACAACTGAAGAAAGCCTTAGGGTTATCCTTAATTTGGCACATTAGGTTTATCTCAAAGCTGGCTTTGGTGGGGTTCAATAGGGCTTCAATAGTCCTCTGAACTGCTCATTCAAATTGAGAGAGTTTTTACTTTGCTGGGCAATGCCCTTCTAGTTTTGGACATACTTTTTTTTTCTTAAACAACCTATTTATACTGGGATTCCACCAGGGTGGCTTATTTTTGTTGGCTGTCTTATTTTTATTTTGGGTAGGTACAACTGTCTCTGATGGGCATGCAGACTAGCTGTTCCACGGTGTGTGCGTTAAAGTCCATGACTTTCTGGTCATCCATGTTTGAGGTTATATATCAATCTCAGTTAATGTTGATGTAGTTACAGTTGCACCTGAATATTGTATAGGGTTGAATGGGGAGTGTCTTGTTTGTTCAAGTAAATCGTGTGGGCTTTTTGGGTCATGGGGGCCTATAGTTTACAAAGATATGGCATTGGACTTTGCTTATCGTAAATTGGATGTATAGAAACTCAGATGTGCTATTCTGTTTACTCAGTCTTGACATATGTTCATGTTTCATGTAAATTAAGACTCCTCCATAATTCGATTCTACCTGTGCAGTAGCTGATCTGGATGTGTGAAAGGTATTATAGACCTGCAGTGCTAGGGTGCTCTGTGTGACTAAGACAGGTCTCTAACTGAAGAGTTATCTATCCAGAGTGAGGAGAACTTGCATGGAATGAAGTTTCCTGTTTTGACTTCTGGCATTGAGCAGTAATAACTTTAGACTTTTATGAATCAGCTTAACTATGTCAGTAGACATATCAGGTTGGCACTGCTTAAAATAGGCACTATGGGTGTGGACAAGGTTTCAGCCAGTATTCTAAAACCTAAAGGGGACAGGTGCAGGCCATGCCTGGCAAAGCAGCTTCATCTGTTGACTGTTTCCTTCCAGGCAAGCAAATATTGGAGTGACACCAAAAACTCAGCCAATTATTCATTTTAATGATCTTCTGTTGTTACTGTGGCAATTTATAACCACAACTACAAGCACCATCAACCACCAAACAATAAACTTCGCTGTATAGTAGCAATAAAGGCTGTCCTCCACTTCCGTATACAATACAATGAGCGACACTATTACGATAGTTATTTATAATTAAAATTTATGTAGTTTATTTTCTCCCCATATGTGTAGACAGGGGGAGAATTTGAGCTGTATTTTCCCTAACAAAGGAATGCAGCAAATATTTATTCACAAGGATACATAATCTATATGATATTTACAATGTACAAATCAGAAGATGAAGACCATACATTTTCTCATGAATCTTAACTTTCAATTTTCCAGTTTCGTAGATGCGTCCAGATCTTGCTGTACTGATCTGTTAAGCATGATTTCATTTTGCCTTTTAAGTAAAAAATATACTTTCTGTACTGACAGCAAAATGTATAACATCAGTGCAACCATGTCAGTAGAAAAGTACAGGAAAGCATTTAATGTATCGTTACCTTAAAATCTACTCTTCATTCAGTTTAAAAAAAGCCTTTTACTTCACTGAAACACTTTCATGTGTGTGCATTATGCAGGTTAAGGAAGTTATACAATAAGATAAAATATACAGTAGACTCTCTTATCCGGCCATCAAATTTCTGCCGTAGCCCTAGCAAAAGACAGAGAACAACACCACTTCTGACTTCTCTAGGCTATATAATGACATATTTTTGTTTTAGACTTAGTATGCATTTTCTAATGAATACAAACACAAATCCTGTTATACCAGCTGATTTATGACCTATAAATACTATGCTGTATGCTTTTTCTGATTAACCAGTCATTTGTTTATCTAGCCTAATGTCCGGTCCTAGCGAGACTGGATAAGAGGGAGTCTATGCATTAGTTTACCATTACACTCAAAATAATATCTCATTTAAATGACACAACTAAGGAAATCAGAACTGCCTAAAAGCGTGGAAGGCCACAACTCAAAACAATAACATTAAATACACCAAAACTTTTTTTCTTTGCCCCCTGCACTGCACCTGTAATAAGGAGGCATATACGTATTTTAGTCAAAATGCAAGTAATTCAGAAAATTGACTAACCCTTTAATCTACCCAAAGAGTTTAAAATTGGTGAGAGTGCATAATACTGGGAATACGGGATTTTTGCTTCTGCCGAGTATTGTGCAATCTCAGAGTTAGTGTGTATATATCAGCAGGGGTTTGTGGGATACATTCCCTCACATGAGGGTGCAGGGGAGCTTGCCCCTAAAAAAAAACATTTAAAATTGCATGATACTTTAGTTTTAAACTACGAGTACTATTTTTTTTTTACACAGTATGTACAGAGTCTCCATTTCATCAGTTAGTAACATCAATGCATGCAAATGACTGAGTTCTACCACTTTAAGTACATCTTACCTGTACCTTTGCTTACATTGCTAGCAATGTTCAGCATTGTTTGCCTTGCAAGAGTGCAATGTGTAAACACACAATCTGCTACTAAATATTCATATTACTTTATGGAATTCAATTGATTGCACAATGTATTTTCTGTGCAAGACTGCAGACTGGAGGATAAAGGAAATTTCCTTTTCCCCACAGATGTACAAGCGCAGAGCTAGTATATTTAGTGAAGCAGGGATAGTTGGTGCAGGGGGCAGCTTACTCCCCTGCAAAAGTCTTTTTTTTTTCTTTTTAACTTGGAGGATTGATTGGTAGGTGACAGCTTGATTTAATAGTTTCAGTACATTGAATCATCAATTAGTTGCAAATTGTCAATTCAATATAGAGACACACACACACACACATATATATATATATATATATATATATATATATATATATATATATATATGGGTCTACTTCAGTAGACTGAAATCCCACTTACCTGACTTTCAAAAGACAGTGACGAAAAACCCAAAAGTGCAGAAGACCGACCGCTCAGAACACTGAGAGCAGTACGGGTAAGTAAATGCTCGCCCACCTCGCAAACACACAAAGTGAAGCAAAGAAAACCTACCCATGTGGGGGGTGTAGCCCCCACGCCCCCCTAACTAAACATACCAACTCCAAGATCACACTACAGCGGAGGTCAGGGGCAAAGGTCAACATACTGGCCAAGTGGTTACTTACCTGTAGTGAACTCTTGTGTTCCAAATTGACGGTCTTATGCAGTTTCGGGTTTTTCATCTCAGTCTTTTGAAAGTCAGGTAAATGGGATTTTAGGTTTCTGAAGGAGACCCATATATGGGTCTACTTCAGTAGACTGAAATCCCACTTGCCCAACTTTCAAAAAAACAAGACGAAAAACCCAAAACTGTAGAAGACCGACCACTAAAACACTGACAGATCACTACTGGTAAGTAACCACTCACCCAACACCGCAAACACACTACAACTGAAGCAAAGAAAACTAACCCATTTGCCCCCACACCCCCTAATGAAAAATACCAACAGAGATCACACTACTGCAGTGGTAAGGAGCAAAGGTCATCATACTGGCCAAGTAAGTGGGATTTCAGAAGGGGACCCATATATATATATATATATATATATATATATATATATATATATATATATATACATACATACATACATACACAACACACACTGGTATGCACGCACAGAGAAATAACCTTGGTACATACAAAATCTAAAAAAAAAATGAATAGCAGTGCTTTTTTGCATGGAGGCTATACCCCCTGCTAATTATATATTAACTCTGTTAAACTGCAAAAGATCAGGGATAGGGCATATTCCCTAATCCTGACAATTGTGCAGTTTCACACACCTGTCGGACATCTGTTTTTGTTGACTATATGTGGTCAATAAACAGCTGATGATGAAACATACACACTTGACAAACTCTGATACTCTCATGTATATATACTATAAATTGAACATTCATAACTGAACATTTCATTAATAGCGATTTATCATTTGTTGCTTTCACAACTTATTCATTTTGTTAGATGAAATTAGTAGGAAGCAGAAGCATTAAGCATTGCAACACAGACATTTTGAAGCAATATTCTTATGTGGAACCAGTACAGTTGATTCTTTCTTTTTTACAGGTCACTGAGGATGTCTGTAAGATTCTTCAGAGATGCTACAAGTTTGTCTGTCGTGGAAAAGTCAGTGTGAAAGGAAAAGGTGAAATGCTGACATACTTTTTGGAAAGGAAAGCAACTGGAAACAATTGATGAGTGTTCCTTGAACCTTGATAAAAGAATGCTCTAATGTAATAACATGACCACTTAAAAATAGTTGGGAATGAACTGCCTGTAGATTTCTTCAGTGGCCATGCATGAGCACAAGCTAAAATAAATGGCATGGAGACGTTTCATTACCCAATAACTCCAACATATATAAAGGATATACACAATGTTCCAGTTGTGGTTACAAGCAGATATCAAACTTGGGGTGCCACAATCATCAATGCTCCATCATTACACAGTATTTTAAGAAAAAAATCATGGCTGCATTTTTAACACTTTTTTTTTTTCAAATTTGTATAATTTATTAATACAACAGAGTTTACAATCCAGCCAAAATGAAATTAAGTATGCAACTTGCAGGAAAATAAATATATTAACAAGTTTTATTTATGTATGTATTGACATTTGCTTACTGGAGAAGTCTAACTGGACACAGGTGCCCTTTTTTCAGTGGAGGCCCAAGGAGAAGAGCACCAATGTATCATATTAAATGCAGACAGTAAGAACAACGTGAAACACCATGACTTTTGTTCTTGTTAAAAGGTTGCAAGGTGAAATGTTAAACCCCCTTTTGCCTTAAAAGCTTCAGAAAGCAACAAGTACATATAAACTCAAAACTGGATTTTGTCCATCTTATAATTTTACATGCATCTACATAAAAGTGTGCATGTGTGTATGTGCGTGTCTACAACAGAGCACAGAGTTAGATTCTAAAACAATTTATGCTTGGTTAAAATGGTGCTCTGAGTTTGCAAACCTGGAATGAGTGTAATTCTGTAAGAAAACTTGCACTCAAGATATGTTAAAAAAACAAAAAAAAAAAAAAACAAAGGCGTGCAAGCTGTTGTGGCTGTGTTTTTCAACATGCCATTCTGAAAGCCTTTCCTGTCATGATGATTTGCTAAAGACAGACAGATGTAAAAACTGAGAGTGTGGGGGGGGATTAATAATCAAGGTATATCAAGTCTTCACAAAAGTGTGATAGCATAGTGCAAGTATGACATTTGGACATTTCCAAGAGAAAATAAATATACAAAAGTGTATTTATATAGCATATCTTGTAATTGCATTATTGTTCAATGGCGTAACTGTCAGATATGAAAAAGAGAGCATAAATGATAGTATACTGATACTACAGGAGGTATTCACCTTCACAATTCTAAGCAACTATGCTGGCATCATGGGTTGTTGTCATGGACCCTCCCAAAGATATAACATTATCATTCTATATAAATACAGTGGTATATGAAAGTGGGGATAGCTATTTATTCTTGATGTTCGGACTATGCTGTGCTACTCTGATGGTTTGGAGTTAGGCTCATGGGTTGATATCAAGTTCAAATAACTTTCAGCAGTCTTTACAAATGATACAAATACTGGCAAGATACGTGCAAATGCACCATAGATACCAAATGTGTTACACAGGAGTGTAAAAGGCAATTTTTTTTTTTTTTTTGTAGTAGACTACAGAGTTGAAACACAATCATGTGAAGATACTTCCTCTCAAATATTCAATCTGATCATCTGCCTTGCATTTTAACTAATAAATCAAAAGTATTAAATAATCTCAAAAATTCTTATTTTAAAACAGATTACTTGAATTACTTACGTTATGTGGAAACACCACTCTGAAAATTTCTGGGACTTTGCAGGTCTATAATTGGCAAAGCTGTTGGGAAAAATACATCAGAAATGTTGTAGGTTATGGCCTTAATTAGATTTTTCTTCCAGAAGTTGTTTGCTATGAAGCTTAAAGATACTATACGAGTTGAACATTTTTAGGGGTAGCATTGTGGAGCCTAAAGAAAATGTCTGAGTTGTCTGATTGTTCTCATGTGCCAGCCATTTAGATCTTTTTGCTGCAGTCTACAAAATGGGGAGAGAGATGTATCTGTTGCCATCACTGACAAATTAACCCTGACTCAAGAATGGAGGATAAACATGATATTTTCTTTCAAAACTGGCCTGGCTTACAGCTAAAGTGTCTCTCTCACCTTTTAGATGAGGTAGGTAGCCTACATAGCTGTGTGGCAGAGCTTGTGAAATTATGGCACACCTGGTTGTTTTTGAATGGCAGTAAATTTCCCAGAGGCAATAGTTTACAGATCTTTCTTCAAATGCTCAACTCTTGGTAAAATCTGCATATGACTGAAAACAGGAGGAGTATTCTGAATAATATTCAAAGAAAGAGAATGTTCACATTGTACTCCTGCCAGAAGGAGTAGATGACCACAGTGCTATCCAGTTTAAGGACTGGCAATTTGCTATAGTCAATCATAGATAAGCCCACTGAGTTGTATTTCCAGACTAAGAGTGCTTATCAGGTTGCTGTGCATAATAGTGCAACATGCCCAAGATATCTGATCTGTAATCTTCATTCTTACAAACGACAATGTTACATTTTTAGAAGGTAATTAAACGGCTCTTTCTTTACTGGTCACGGTGTTCATATAGAAGACAGCTTTTCTCCTGAATATACTAATGCCGATTGGAATTTAACCTGCTAATTTTGCAACTCCTTTAAAATTCAGATGCATTTCAGTTTTTTGTAGGTGTAAGCTAAGTGAAGATGTGAAGTGGACAAGAGGATGGATTACATAAATTGTATGAAATTATACTTTCAGCCAGTGTCAGAGCATTCTTTTCATACAAACACCCAAGGACAGAGCAAAACTGCACAGGATCATACCATGAGGGATGGTCAGGCATGACCCCTATTGAAACACTAGGGATTAATTTAGGTTCTCTAATAATAGGGTCAGATCCAGGAGTTCATACAGGGAATTATCTTGTCTTAAAACTCCCAGTGCTACTTACAACAGTGTAGAAGACCTGGTTATCAGAGAAACTTGCAACCCAGCAATGTTACAGGGAGACAGGGATAAGCTACTAGAGGAGCATAGGGGACCACAAAAATAGAGGAAAAGTGCAGGTAAAAGAAGGTGGATATGAAGGGAACTTCTTTGGAAAGGAATGAGGAAATTATATCACAACTTAATGCAAAGGCAGTCTATGAAGATGAGCAGGGTAGTAGCTACATGAATCATAATAAAGTGTTATTTCTGTTTTTCTATCTCTTGGCTCATTGCTGCTTGCCTGATGCTACATTCTGTGCATCGGCTGGAGCGCCTTCTGTGTGGAGTCTGCATGTCCTCCCCATGTTCGAAAGGCATGCGTGAATGGGCATGCCTTCATTGAAGGCTGGGCGTCAAGCTGGCACCTTGGCACCATAAAAATCTACTGCCAATCATTAGCGGACCAGAGTTCCGCTGTGGTGACCCCTAACCGGGAAAAGCCGAAAGAAGAAGAAGAACTGTCTAAAAGTTCATACTCAAACTGTTAGAAGTATTGCATTTTTCTGTGAAGATGGTGTTGATGAAATGAAGTACCCATACAGGAGTGGAAAAGCTTGTAGAATAGCATCCTAATAGGTGCCGTGCTGTTTTTATCAATAACAAGTGACTACATTTTGATGACTTTTCCCAGCCTCTGCTCAATCAATTTCTGTTGTGCTGTCTTGTGCTTTATAAGACGGGTGTATCACTGACTCACTTTCTAAACCTTTGACCTTGCATCACATGATGGATCCTGCTTTGTGTGGACCAAGGGAAATAGAGCTATTCTGGTTTCTTTCAGTAGTTTAAATGGTAAACATTTACTTTACTTTTTTATACTGTTGTAACTTGTGGTACATTCTGAAGTTTGAAATAAAAACTAAGTTATGCACAGTTTACATACTATTTCAGTTATTGTTTAGTATAGCTGCTTATGGACTATAAGGTCTAAAGGGGGTCTGTAATGACGTTTCTGCTGCTTTTCTTATCAAAATGGTTGTTCAGTCATATTTTAATGATATTGTTCATAGGTAGGTACTAGGTCATCGGCCCTAGGGCTGATACAAGCCCAGCCAAAAAGGTACCCTAGCTTTCACCACCCAACAAAATTATCTATTCACAAGTGTCTGTCTAAGGGGACATAAGTTCATAGGTGTGTACTAGGCTAATGGCCCTACTTCTTTCAGTATCAGTGTATATTGTTTTTACCTTTCTCAATGCATTTCTTTATAAAGAAAATTATATGATGTAATATTCATTTTCTCAAAGAGCAGTAAAGCTAAGAGCCTGAAAGTCTGCAGGTTGCTCGTGCACAATGCACACTACAAAATGGCTATGCAAGGCTGGGCCTGGCATAAGTCCGCCTTTCAGTAGAAGTGTATACTCTTGTTAGCCTTTTGTATGCATTTCCAGGATAGAGAAAACTACATGCTGAAACATTAATTTTGTCAAAGAGTGGTAAAGCTAGTAGGCTGAAACTTTGTAGGCTGCTAGGGTAGTATGCACACTACAGAATGGCTCTGCAAGACTGGTTGGAATAACTCCTCCTTTCAGTATCAGTGTATATGTTTTTACCTTTCTCTATGCATTTCCAGCGTAGAGAAAAATATATCCAGAAATATTCATTTTCTCAAATAGCGGTAAGGCTAAAAGGCTTAAAATCTGCAGGCTGCTAGGGTACTGTGCACACTACAAAATGACTATGCAAGACTGTGCCTGGCATAACTCCTTTCAGTAATGCTGCATACTGATTTTACCTTTCTCTATGCATTTCCAGCATTAACCTCATAGTGAAAACTGCATGCTGAGACATTCATTTGCTCAAAGACTGGTAAACATAGGAGGCTGAAACTCTGCAGGCTGCTAGGAAACTATGCACACTACAAAATGGCTATGCAAGACTGCCTGGCAAAACCCCTTCCTTCAGTGTCAGTGTGTATTGTTTTTAATCTTTCTCTACACATTTCCAGCATAGAGAAAACCACATGCTGAAACATTTATTTTCTTAAAGAAAGGTAAAGCTAGGAGGCTCAAACTCTACAGGGTGTGATGGAATTAAGGCCACTAAGATATGTCTGTGCAAGACTGTGTCTGCTAATACTCCCAGTCCCTAGATCAGTGTATAGTTTACCTTTGTCTCTGCATTTCCACGGTAGAGAAAATGATATGCCCAAGCACTAATTTTCTTAAAGACCAGTAAAGCTAGAAACCTGAAAGTCTGTAGGCTGTTAGGCTACTATGCACACCACAAAACAGTTATGCAAAACTGTGCCTGTCATAACTCCTCCTTTCAGTATCAGTGCATACAGTTTTTACCTTTCTCTATGTATTTCTAGCACTAACTGCATACAGAACACTACACATCAAAACATTCATTTTCGTAAAGAGAAGTAAAGCTAGGCAGCTTAACTCTACTGGCCATTAAGGTACTATGCGCACTGCAAAACAGCTATGAAAGACTCTGCCTGGCAGAAGGCCCTCATTCAGTATCAGTGTATAGTCTCTTAAACTTCTCTGTGCATTTCCAGCACAGAGAAAAGTACATGCTGAAAGATTAATTTTGCCAAAGAGCGGTAAAGCTTGGAACCGGAAATGCTGCAGGCTGTTTGGGTACTATGTACACTACAAAAAGACTTAAGACTGTACCTAGCATAACTCATTCTTTCAGTATATCAGTGCATACAGTTTTTACCTTTACCTATGCATTTTTAGCATAGTGATAACCATGCGCCAAAATATTCATTTTCTCAAACAGTGGTAATTCAAGGAGGCTGAAACTCTGCAAGCTGCTAGGGTGTTATGCACAGTACAAAATGACTATGCAAAACTGTGCCTGGCATAGCTCATACTTTCAGTATGACTGTTTGTTCTTTTTAGTTATTCCTACACATTTCCAGCCTTTTATGTTTGTCTTTCGGCTTTTTCCCAGTAAGGGGTCGCCACAGTGGAACTCCGGTCCGCTAATGATTGGCAGTAGATTTTTACAAAATGCCGAGGTGCCAGCTCGACGCCCAACCTTCAACGAAGGCACGCCCATTTACGCACGCATGTCTTTCGAACACTACCCAACCATGAGGAGGACATGCAGACTCCACACAGAAGGCACTCCCAAGCCACGTCGAGAATCGAACGGGAGAACCTCTTGCTGTGAGGTAACAATGCTACCGCTGTAGCACCGCGGAATTTCCAGCCTTTTATACATAGAGAACAATACCCTTTGAAAGCTTTTCTCCAAGGAGGTAAAGCTAGGAGGCTAAAACTCTATGGGCAGGGTAGTATGCACCTTGCAAAACAGCATCGGATTCCGGGCTCTGGCATAACTTCTTTCAGTATGACCATTTACTGCTTTTAGCTTTTCCTATGCATTTATTTATACATAGAGAAAAATACCCCTTGACAACTTGGATTTCTCTAAGTGGAGTAAAGCTAGGAAGCTGAAACTCAACAAGCAGACAGGGTACTATAAACTTTGCAAAAGGGTACTACAGTCCTGCCTCTGGCATAACTTCTTTCAGTTTGACCTTTTACTGTTTTTAGCTTTCCCTATGCATTTATACATAGAGAAAAATACTCCTTGAAAACTTTTCTCCAAGGCGGAAAGCTAGGAGGCCAAAACTCTACAGGCAGACAGAGTAATATGCACCTCGCAAAATGGCACTGCAATCCTGGCTCTGCCATAATTTCTTCTTTCAGTATGATTGTTTATTTTTTTTACTTTCCCTATACATTTCCAGCCTTTTATATGCACTTTCCAAAAGGGCTCTGCAATCCTGGCTCTGGCATAACTTCTTTCCACATGACAGTTTATTTTTTTAGCCTTTCCTATGCAGTTGCAGTCTTTTATACATAGAGAAAATACCCCTTGAAAACTTTTTTCTCCAAAAGGGGTAAAACTAGGTGGCTGAAACTCTACAGGCAGACTGATACTATACAACTTGAAAAAACAGCACTCCAATCCTGGCTCTGGCATGACTTGTTCTTTCAGTATGACCGTTTACTGGTTTCAGCTTTCCACACTCATTTATAGGTTTTTACACAAAGAGAAAAGTACCCCTTGAAAACTGGATTTTCTCCAAGAGGGGTAAAGCTAGGAGGCTGAACCTCTACAGGATGACAGGATACTATGCACCTTGAAAATGGTCAATACATATCCTGGCTCTGGCATAACTTCTTTTTTCAGCATGACCGTTTACTGTTTTTAGCTTTCCACATGCAATTAAACGTACAGAAAAATATGCCTTGAAAACCTGGTTTTCTCCAGAGGGTTAAAGCAAGGGGGCTGAAACTCGAATGGCAGAGAGGGTCCTGTGCACCTCACAGAAGGGAACTGCAATGCTGTTTCTGGCATAACTTCTTTCAGTATGAATATTTATTTTTTTGTTAGCTTTCGCTATGCGTTTCCAGCATTGTACAAATGGAGAATACCCACTGAAAACTTGATTTTCTCCAAGGGGGGTAAAGCTAGGAGACTGAAACTCTGCAGTCAAACGGTACTATGCACCTTGCAAAAGGGCACTACAATCCTGGCTCTGCCATAACTTGTTCTTTCAATATGACCGTTTATTCTTTTCAGCTTTCTCAATGCATTTCCAGGCTTTTATACGCAGAGAAAAATACCCCTTGAAAACTTGATTTTCTCCAAGAGGGGTAAAGCTAGGAGGCTGAACCTCTTATAGGCAGAGAGGATACTATGCACCTTCAAAAAGGGCACTACAACTCTCTGGCTCTGGCACAACTTCTTTTTTCAGGATGAATGTTTACTGTTTTAGCTTTCCCCATTTAATTATATATACAGAAAGATACCCCTTGAAAACTTGATTTTCGCCAGAGAGTTAAAGCTAGGAGGCCAAAAATACAGGTTGTGATGAAATTATGCCCACTAAAACACAGCTGTGCAAGACTGTGCCTGGGAAAACTCCTTGTTTCTACATCAGTGTATAGTTGTTTACCTTTCTCTGTCCCTTTCCACCATAGAGAAAATGACATGCCCAAACACTCATTTTCTTAAAGGCCAGTAAAGCTAGTAGGTTAAATATCTGTAGGCTACTATGCACGATACAAAATGGTTATGCAAAACTGTGCTTGTCGTAACTCCTCCTTTCAGTATCACCATATACTGTTTTTCCTTCCTCTATGCACTTTCAGCACTAACTTCATAGAGAACAATACATGACTAAACATTCATTTTCTCAAACAGGAGCAAAGCTAGGAAGCTGAAAGTATAGTGACCGCTAGAGTTTTATGGACACTTCAAAATGTTAATGCAAGACTGAGCCTAGTGTAACTCCTCCTTTCAGTATCACCATATACGGTTTTTACCTTCCTCTATGCACTTTCAGCACTAACTGCATAGAGAACAAAACATGACTAAACATTAACTTTCTCAAATAGGAGTAAAGCTAGGAAGCTGAAAGTATAGTGACCGCTAGGGTTCTATGGACACTTCAAAATGTTATTGCAAGACTGAGCCTAGCATAACTCCTCCTTTCAGTATCAGTGTATACGCTTTACCTTTCTCTATGCATTTCCAGTATTAACTGCATAAATAAAATTGCCTATGAAAACATTAATTTTCTTAAGGAGAGGTAAAACTAGACAGCTTAAATCTACTGGCCATTGAGGTACCATGCACACTGCAAAACACCAATCCAAGACTCTGTCTGGCAAAAGACCCTCATTCAGTATCAGTGTATACCCTCAGCCTTCTCTTGACATTTCCAGCACAGAGAAAACATGCAGAAACATTCACTTTGGCAAAGGGCGGTAAAGCTTGGAGCCTGAAAGTCTGCAGGCTGTTAGGGTACTATACACACTACAAAAAGACTAAAGACTGTACCTGAAATAACTCATTCTTATCAGTGTATACAATTTTTAGATTTCTCTATGCATTTCTAGCATAGAGAAAAAACAGATGCCAAAAAATGCATTTTCTCAAACAGCGGTAATTCTAGGAAGCTGAAACTGCAGGCAGCTAGGGTGCTATACACAGTACAAACTGACTATCCAAGACAGTACCTGACATAACTCCTCCTTTCAGTATACTCTTTTTAGCTTTTCCTATCATTTCCAGCCTTTTATACATAGAGAAAAATACCCCTTGAAAACTTATTTTTTCTAACAAAGGTAAAGTTAGGAGGCTGAATCTCTACAGGCAGGCAGGGTACTATGCACCTCACAAAGACCACTGCAATCCTGGGTCTGGCATAACTTCTTTTAACAAAGCTGTTTACTGCTGTTAGCTTTCCCTATGCATTTAAACATACAGAAAAATGCCCCTTGAAATCCTGATTTTATCAAAAGGGGTAAAGTTAGGAGGCTAAAATTCTACAGACAGGGTATTATGCACCTTGCAAAATAGCACTGCAATTCTGGCTCTACAAAACATCTTCTTTCAGTAACATCTTTTATGTTTTTATCTTTCCCTATGCATTTATACAGAGAAAAACAACCCTTGAAAACTTATCTCCAGACGGTTAAAGCTAGGAGGCTGAAACTCTACAGGCAGACAGGGTACTATGCACCTTGCAAAATGGCACTGCAATCCTGGCTCTGGCATAACTTTTTTCATTAAGATTGTTTACTGTTTTTAGCTTTCCCAATGCATTCTCAAACTTTTATACTCAGAGAAAAATTCCCCTTGAAGACTTGAAATTCTCCAAGAGGGGTAAAGCTAGGAGGCTGAAACTCTACAGACAGGGTACTATGCACCATACAAAAGGGCACGGCAATCGTGGCTCCAGCATAACTTCTTTCAGTATGACCATTTATTAGGAGAAATTAGGAGGCTGAAACTCTACAGGTACAAACGGTACTACACACCTTACAAAAGGACACTGCAATCTTGGCTCTGACATCACTTTTTTCAGTATGACCATTTACAGTTTTTGGCTTTCCCTATGCATTTCCAGTCTATTCTAAGTAGAGAAAAATAATCCTTGAAAATGTCACTTTCTCCAAAAGGGGTAAGGCTAGGACGATGAAACTGCACAGGTACACATGGTACTCTACACTTTACAAAATGGCACAACATTCCTAGCTCCGGCATTACTTTTCAGTTTGACCATTTACTTTTTTAGTTTTCCCTATGCATTTCCAGCTTATTCTATGTAGAGAAAAATACCCCTTGAAAACTTGATTTTCTCCTAGAGGGGTAAAGCTAGGAGGCTGAAACTCTACAAGTAGACAGGGTGCTATACACACTACAAAAAGGGCACTGCAATCCTGGCTCTGGCATTACTTCTTTCAGTTTGACCATTTACTATTTTTAGCTTTCCCTATGCATTTCCAGCCTATTCTACATAGAGAAAAATACCTCTTAAAAACTTTATTTTCTCTAAGAGGGGTAAGGCTGGTAGGCTGAAACTCTACAGGTACACATGGTGCTACACACCCTACAAAAGGTAATCGAATCCTGACGCTGGCATTACTTCTTATTTCAGTATGACAATTTACGGTTTCTAGCCTTGCATATGCATTTCAAGGTTATTCTACATAGAGAAAAATACCCCTTGAAAACTTGATTTACTCCAAGAGGAGTAAAGCTAGGAGGCTGAAACTCTACAGGTACACAGGATACTATACACCCTACAAAAGGGCAGCACAATCCTAGCTATGGCATTACATCTTTCAGTATGATGGTTTAATGTTTTTAGCTTTCCCTATGCATTTCTAGCCTATTTTGCATAGAGGAAAAATACTTGTTGAGAATTTGATATTCTGCAAGATGGGAAAAATTAGGAGGCTGAAACTCTACAGGTAAATAGGGTGCTATGCACCTTACAAAACAGCACTGCAATCCCAGCTCTGACATTACTTTTTTCACTAGGACCATTAACTGTTTTTAGCTTACCCTATGCATTGCCAACCTAATGTACATAGAGAACAACATGAAAACATGGGTAAAGCTAAGAGGGTGAAATTCTACAGGTACACAGGGCACTATACAGACTACAAAAGAGCACCACAATCCTAGCTCTGCCATTACTTCTTTCAGTTTGGGCATTTACTATTTTTAGCTTTCCCTATGCATTTGCAGCCTATTCTATGTAGAGGAAAATAATCCTTGAAAACTTGATTTTCTCCTAGGTGGGTAAAGCTAGGAGGCTGAATCTCTACAGGTACACAGGGTACTATACACCCTACAAAAGGGCACTGCAATCCTGGCTCTGGCATTAATACTTTCAATATGACCGCGTAATATTTTTTAGCGGTCCCTTTGAATTTCAAGCCTATTTTACATAAAGAAAAATACCTCCTGAAAACTTGATTTTCTCCCAAAGATGTAAACCTAGGAGGCTAAAACTGTACAGGTGCACAGGGCACTATGTGCCTTACAAAAAGAAACTGCAGTACTGGCTCTGGCATTACTTCTACTTTCAATATGACGGTTTACTGTTTTTAGCTTTTCCTATGCATTTCCAGCCTATTTTACACAGAGAAAAATACCTACTGAAACCTTGATATTCTCCAAGAGGGGAAAAATTAGGAGGCTGAAACTCTACAGGTACACAGGGTACACCCTACAAAAAGGCACTGCAATCCAGGCTCTGGCATAGGAATATTGGCTGTGGCATTACTTATTGTTTCGGATTGACCATTTACTGTTTTTAACATTCCCTATACATTTCCAGTCTCTTCTACGCAAAATTAGAAATTGGGATCACCACCTCAGAGAATGTTGTTTACCTTTCAAGGATAGGTACAAAACTAAAATGGAGAACACTCCATCATACCTCGAACTTAAGGTAAGGGCCCAGTACCTTACCTTTGGCTAAATAATTGGTGGTATTATAGCCCTAGAACTGGCCTGCTTGAGGAATAATGGCTGTCAGTCCTGTGCTTAGGACACTTTTGGTGGTGCTACAGTCCAAAATGAGGTTGAGTTAGCAGGTCCATCCACCTTCCAACATGCAAAGCTGAGTAATTGTTGCAGTCAGCGTTGAACAGAGGTGCCCTTAGTCCTAAAAAGGACTTTTTGCTGCTTTTAGTACAAGCAACAGTCCTAAAAAGAATTTTTCTTTGGGATAAGTATAAGTCCTCAAAGTTAGTCCTAATAGGGACTTTTTTGGGTCATGTATTACAGTCCTTAGAAAGACTCTTGTTAGGCTGTTAGTTGTAGCCCTTGAGTTAGTCCTTAAAAGGACTTTTTTGGATATATGAATTCCAGTCCTGAGAAGGACTATTGTTACCCTGCAAAAAATAAGGTTAATCACGATGAAACCACAAGGTGGTATATAGAGCAGTACAGGAATGGTGCTGTTCTAAAAGAGACACTGGAGTCTAGTTGTAAATCCAAACAGTCCTTTTTCTCAGTCATGTATGGTACAAAAACTTCTTGATGCTCTCCTAGCGCTGTTCAGAATGAACTAGCTAGCTTTTGGGGAATTACATTTATACTGGTTTTGGTGGGCAGGGTTACTTAGCAAGGCCAATAAACCAGCAGGGGAGTGGTTGGGGGGTATTGCCTGAATTTCTCCAATCCCCATGGTGTTATCTGGTTGCCTGGGAAAGTTCATTTATAATTTTACAGGAGATCAGTTTACAGTGGCCATTTTGTAGCACGTGTTGTGTAAAGTAAAATAAAATAAATGTAATAGTCCCTGCCATTCCAGAAAAAACAGTATAAACAGTAAAAAAGTGAATCTGTGTTTGTCGGGAGGGTGGCCTAATGGTTAAGTTGTTTGCCTTGCTAACAAAAGGTGCAGGGTTTGAGTCTCACAAGGGATAATTGGCTAGGCTTAAAATGGTTCGCAAGGGCAGTTAGCTTAGTAGTAATCTATGAACCTATGTTTATCTTTTTACATAAAGTGAGGAATACAATCATTTTGTTAATCTGAGTAGTAACATATAAAACTTTTTTTCTCTGTGTTTTTTTGTCTCTTAGTGTTAGCCAGTTCATGCTAACCAGAACCATCTAAGTTTGTAAAACCACATATTAGAGCAACAAAATATATTATACAATTTTGGGGTATTTCTGAGTTATTAATACCAGCGCTTTCGGGCTCTTCATCAGGAAGGCATCAGACTGAAAATTGTGACTTCTAAACATTGTTTTAATGATTTAATTTAAAACATTTTAAACACCAAATTAGCAAGAATAATATAGTTATATAGTAAGATGTGTAATAGATCTAGTTTATATAGATGGAGCGAAACATGTGCGTATTGTACAAGTGAAGAAAATAAAAGTTTGATAAGAGAATAAGAGATTAAAGGATTAAAGAGAGTGAAGGTACAGTCTCGTTACAGCTAAGGTTGAAGAAAGTATCGAAAAAGCAGCGGTTATATGCATAAGAGGCAGTGGTTGAAGACCAACCAGCTACAAAAGCCAAACGCGGGGGAGTGTGGATAGAAAATAGGGGGAAAAAGACCCGAGTGCTAGCAGTGCTTAGGGAAAAGGAACCAAAGTGAGAATGCCAGGGTGGAAAAATTAATAAACATGGCTAACAAACCAGGGGAAAGAGAGGAGTGGAGCTAGGGCCATGTTATGTGGTCAGGGAAAACCTAGGAGATAAAAGTGTAAGTGAACAAATGGTAAGCAAGAAATGGTGGTGGAAACCATGCGAGTATCATAATGCTAATGCAACTGTGTGTCCTAAAACCTTGATTGACAATACACCTCCTCAGGACTGGAATTCATATACCAATAAAATCCTTTTAAGGACTAACTTGAGGTCTACAACTAACCACCTAACAAGAGTCCTTCTAAGGACTGTAATACATAGACCCAAAAAAGTCGTTATCAGGACTAACTTTGAGGACTTATACTTATCCCCAAGAAAAGTCCTTTTAAGGACTGTTACTTGTACCAAAAGCAGCAAAAAGTCATTTTTTAGACTAAGGGGACCTATATTCAGGGCTGACTGCAACAATTACTTAGCCTTACACATTTGCAGCTGGGCGGACCTGCTAACTCAGCCCTCATTTTGGACTGTAGCACCACCAAAAAAAGTCCTTATCAGGACTAAGAGGACCCTAGCACAGGACTGACAGCCAATATTCCTCGAGCAGGCCCATTCTCAGGCTATAACACCACAAATTATTAAGCTGAAGGGAAAGTACTAGGCCCTTACCTTAAGTCCGAGGTAACACAGTGTGTTATCCATTTTAGCCTATTCTACATAGAGAAAAATACCCCTTGAAAACTTGATTTTCTCCTGAGGGGTAAGGCTAGGAGGCTGACTCTGTACAGGTACACAGGGCACTATACACCCTACAAAAGGTCACTGCAGTCCTGGATCTGGCATTACCTCTTCTTTCACTATGACTGTTTACACGGTTTACCTTTCCCTATGCATTTCCAGCCTATTATACACAGAGAGAAATATCCCCTGAAAAAGTGATTTTCTCCAAGAGAGATAAGGCTGGCAGGCTGAAACTCCACAAGGTACATGGGGTGCTATTCACCCTACAAAAGGGCAATAGAATCTTGGCTCTGCGTTACTTCTGCTCTCAGTATGACTATTTACTGCTTCTAGCTGTGCATATGTATTTGTAGCATATTCTACAAAGACAAACATACCCATTAAAAACTTGATTTCCTCCAAGAGGGGTAAAGCTAGGAGGCTGAACAGGTACACAAGGCATTATACACCCTAAAAAGGGCAGTGCAATCCTGGCTCTGGCATTACTTCTTTCAGTATGATGATTTACTGTTTTTAGCTTTCCCTATATGTTTGCAGCCTATTCTACATAGAGAAAAATTCCTCTTGAAAAACGTGATATTCTCCAAGAGGGGAAAGTTAGGAATCTGAAACTAGAGAGGTAAAAAGGGTACTACACACCCTAGAAAAAGACACTGCAATCCTGGTTCTGACATCACTTCTTCTTTCAAAATGATAGTTTACTTGTTTTACCTTTCTCTATGCATTTCCAGCCTATTCCACATAGAGAAAAACACCCCTTGAAAACCTGATTTTTTCCTCAAATATGGATAAAGCTAGGGGCTGCATCTCTACAACTACACAGTTACTATACATCCTACAAAACGGCATTGCAATTCTGGCTCTGGCATTACTACTTTTTTCAGTATGTCTGTTTAATGTTTTTAGCTTTCCCTATGACTTTCCACCCTTTTCTACATAGAGAAAAAAAACCCCTTGAAAACCTGATTGTTTTCCCAGACAGGTAAGGCTGGGAGGTCAAAACTCTAAAGGTACACAGTGCACTATACACCCTACAAAAGGCACTGCAATCCTGGCTCTGGCATTACTTCTTTCAGCATGTAACATTTTTAGCTTTTCCTTTGAATTTCCAGCCTATTCTACACAGAGAAAAATACCTCATGAAAACTTCATTTTCTCCCAGAAAGGTAAACCTAGGAGGCTGAAAATGTACAGGTACACAGGACACTATACACCCTGCAAACAGAAACTACAATACTTGCTCTGGCATTACTTCTACTTTCAGTATGGTGGTTTACTTTTTTTTAGACTTTTCTATGCACTTCCAACCTGTTTTACATAGAGAAAAATACCTCTTGAAAACTTGATATTCTCCAAGAGGGGAAAAATTAGGATGCTGAAACTCTACAGGAACACAGGGTACTATACACACTAGAAAAGGACACTGCAATCTAGGTTCTGCCATTGCTTCTTTCAGTATGACAGTTTACTGTGTTTAGCTATCAATATGCATTTCTAGCCTATTCTACATAGAGAAAACTACCCCTTGAAAACTTGTACTCCAAGAGAGGTAAAGCTAGGAGGCTTAAACTCTACATGTACACAGAATACTATACACACTACAAAAAGGTACCACAATCCTGGCTCTGACATTACTTCTTCTTTCAGTATGACCGTTTGCTGCTTTTAACTTTACATATATATTTCCAGCTAATTCTACACAGAGAAAAATACCCCTTGAAAACTAGATTTATTACAAGACAGGTAAATCTTGGAGGCTGAAACTCTACAGGTACACAGGGTACTGTGCACCCTACAAAAGGGCACTTTAACCCTGGCTGTGGCATTACTTCTTCTTTTAATATGACTGATTACTGTTTTAACTTTCCTTATGCATTTCCAGCCTAATCTACATAGACCAAAATACCCCTTGAAAATTTGATTTTCTCCAACAGGGGTAAAGCTAGAAGGCTAAATCTCTACAAGTACACAGGTACTATACATGTTACAAAAGGATACTGCAATTATGGTTCTAGCATTACTTCTTTCAGTATGACCTTTGACTGTTTTTACCTTTCCCTATATATTTCCGGCCTATTCTATGTAGAGAAAAATATCGATTGAAAACCTAATTTTTACCCAGAGAGGTAAGGCTAGGAGGCTGAATCTCTACAAGTAAGCAGGTACTATACACCTTACAAAAGGTCATTGAATTCTGGCTCTGGCATTACTTCTTTTTTCAGTATGACTGTTGACTGTTTTTAGCTTTCCATACGCATCTGCATAGAGAAAAATACCCCTTCAAAACTTGATTCTCCACAAGAGGGGTAAAGCTAGGAGATTAAAACTCTACGGGTACATAGGGTGCTATATACACTACAAAAGAGCACTACAATCCTGGTTCTGGCATTACTTCTTGCTTCAGTATGACAGTTTACTATTTTTAGCTTTCCATATGCATTTCTGCTTATTCTACATAGAGAAAAATACCCCTTGAAAACTTGATTTCCTCCAAGAGGGGTAAAGCTAGGAGGCTGAAACTATAGGTACACAGGCTATTATACACCCTACAAAAGGGCAGTGAAATCCTGGCTTTAGCATTACTTTTCAGAATGATGGTTTGCTGCTTTTAGCTTTCCCTATGCATTTCCAGCCTATTCTACATACAGGGAAATACCACTTGAGAACTGGATATTCTGAAAGAGGAGAAACTCAGGAGGCAGAAACTCTATATGTAAATAGGGTATTATACACCTTACAAAAGGCACTGCAATCCTGGCTCTGGCATTACTTTGCAGTATGACTGTACTGTTTTTAGCTTTTCCTTTGCATTTCTAGCCTATTCTACATACAGAAAAATACCTCTTTAAAACCTGACTTTCTCCAAGATGGGTAAAGCTAGGATGCTGAAACTGTACAGATACACAGGGTACTCTACACACTATAAAAGGGCACCACAATCCTGTTGCTGGCATTACTTTTCAGTTCGACTGTTTTTTTTTTTTTTTTTTAGTTTTCCATATGCATTTCCAGCCTATTCTATGTAGAGAAAAATACCCATTGAAAACTGGATTTTCTCCCAGAAGGGAGAAGCTAGGATACTGAATTTCTACACGTACACAGGGTATTTTACACCCTAGAAAAAGGCACTGCAGTCCTGGCTTTAGCATTAGTTCTTTTAGTATGACCGTTTACTGTTTTTAGCTTTCAGTATGCATTTACACCCTATTCTGCATAGAGAAAAATACCCCATGAAAACTTCCTTTTCTCCAAAGGGGTAAAGCGAGGAGGCTGAAATTCTACAGGTACATAGGGTACTATACACAATTCAGTAGGGCACCAGAATCCTGGCTCTGGCATTACTTCTTTCAGTTTGACTATTTACTCTTTTTAGCCTTCCCTATGCATTGCCAGCCTAATCTACATAGAGAGAAATACACCTTGAAAACTTGATTTTCTCCAAGAGGGGTAAGGTTAGGAGACTGAAATACTACAGGTACAGAGGGTACTATACACCCTAAAAAACAGCACCACAATTCCGGCCCTGGCATTACTTCCTCTTTCAGTTTGACTGTTTACTGTTTTTAGCTTTCCCTAAGCATTTCCAGCCTATTCTACATACAGAAAAATACCCCTTGAAAACTTCATTTTCTCGAAGAGAGGTAAAGCTACGAGGCTGAAACTCTACAGGTACATAGGGTGCTATACACAGTACAAGAGGGCACTGCAATCCTGGTTCTAGTATTACTTTTCCGTATGACAGTTAAATGTTTTTAGCTTTCCCTATGCAATTCCAGCCTATACTACATAGAGAAAAATGCTCCTTGAAAACTTGGTTTTCTCCAAGAGGGGTAAAAGCTAAGAGGCTGAAACTCTATGCACCCTACAAAAGGGCACTGCAATTCTTGCTCTGGCATTACTTTTCAGTATGACACTTTACTTGTTTTATCTTTCCCTATGCAATTCCAGCCCATTCTACATACAGGAAAATACCCCTTGAAAACTTGATTTTCTCCAAGAGGGATAAAATCTAGGAGGCTGAACATCTAAGTACACAGGGTGCTATACACACTACAAAAAGGCACTGCAATCCTGGCTCTGGCATTACTTCTTCTTTCAGTATGCATTACTGGTTCCTGGATGAAATTTGTATAATATTAAAAGGGGACAGTCAGAATGCCTGTGACATGGTGAATTACTTTAACATCACCAGGTTCTTAAAATTCACAAGTTCATTTAATGAGGTGAAAATGAACTACTTGGACATTGAAATAAGGAAAGACGGGGCAAACCAAAGGTATACATCCAGAATATACAGGAAAGAAACTCATTGCAACACCTTTTTGCACTTTTCTAGCTCGCACCCTTGGCATCAAAAGAAATCTGTCCTTAAGGGTCAACTGGTGTGAGCCGCCAGGATGACGAGTGAGGACAGAAGGTTTATGGAAGAGTGCACAGCATTATGAAGTATGTTTGCCCATAGGGGATACCCGGAAACCTTGTTAACGGAAGTAATTATGGAAGTTAAACTAAAATGTGAACTAGGGGTATTCACCCCCATTCTTTACCATGACGGACATATCTATAACGACAGTGTAACGGCACTTCCAATGTCTACGGTAACCTCCCTGAACGTGACAGGATGCATAGAAGTGAACACTAAACCTCAATTTACTTTAAGCTTTACAATAATTTATTCAACAGACGCGATTGAGGTAAGGCAAATACTATGGAAAAACTGGGCTTTATTGCAAACAGATAAAATGGTGGTACAGAAGCTAGGATTCTCACCTATGATTACTTATAGAAAAGGAAGGAATTTAAAAAGTTTAATCGAAGGTGAGAAGATTAATACCAGCAGAAGTACAGGAATGTACAAATGCGAATCCTGTAACCAATGTAAGTTCATGGACACGGGGCAAATGTTCAAAATTGGAGTCCTTATATTTAACACCAAATACTGATTAATCTGTGATATATTTAGCCTAATGCCAATCTGCCCAGCCTTTTACATAGGCAAGACGGACTGCAAGCTAAGGGAACGTGTGTATGAACATGTATATATTAGTAAGAGCAAAGGGGAAAATGCCCTAGTTAATCACTGTTCTGAACATCCTTACACAAATTCAAATTTAGGGCTATTGATCATGTTCTCACTGACAGTTGTGGCGGTCCTACCTCGCTTCTGTTGGAGAAACTTGAGCTAATGTGGCAGTTGCGAGTGAATGCTGCATGTTCGCCAGGTTTGAACAAAGTTTGTTCTTTAGCATGTGTCCTAAAACTGAAAATCCTGGAGAGAGGATCACTATAAGTGTAGTGCCTTATGGTCCTAGTCTACACTTTGTAAACACTTAGTAAATGTTTTAGTTAACCGAGTTGTGTAACACACAGTCTGGTGTTAAGATGTTACTCATTGTTTGTAGAGTGATTTTTTTTTTTTACACATGCATACTGTTTTAGTTAGACATTTGTACTGGTAAAAAAAATATATATATATATATATATATATATATATATATATATATATATACATACATACACACATACTTGATTACATATACATGCTTTTTTATATTTTTATATGGTTTTATATTTCCTGTATACATTACTTACCTGCAGATAGTAGGGATGAAGTACATTTAGCTGAGGTTTAAACTAGGTACTTGGTTCTCTGTAAAACGACACCCACAGCGATTTTCAAAGTTAATTGATTTTAAACACTTGTCTAATTAACCTTAATGAGCAGTGTTTTATAAGTATGTCATTTTAGTTGATCTTTATCTGAAGAAGTTTAGCCAAAGTATTAAACGAAAAGCGCTTAATCTTATTCAGTTTTCTGTGCTTTTGTGTTCTACAATAAAGTGGATTTCTGGTCAGTTGAGAAGACTTTTGTGTTTCCAAGTTTGTGTTCATGTTTCCAGTTTTGGTTTAGCTAACTGAAGGTCCACAGAGTGCCAAGAGATATGTCAAATTGTGCTTCAAGACAATGGACATAGCTGCTTAGCCCCCTCACCATCTTATACATACCACAAACCCTTGGTACGAACTGTGGTGGATTACTGCTGGCATTCCTTGTTTTTATCTTGTGTTGCGGCTAATTCTCGATTGATATGCTTTTCAGGCCACAAGCCCTTATACTTCATCTTTGGAATTAATGTTGCTGCTTCCAAGGGTCGTGGGTTCCCACGTATGAACACTTCCTTCCTGACTATGGACAACTGGCAAGCAATTCTTCAAGAACTATGGAGGGATCATAATACACTATATGATCTATACAACTCTGGATTGGTTGGTGGACATCGAATCCAAATTATTGTCTAGATATTCTTGGTTTGTCAAACAATTTCATAACCATTTAAAATGCTTAACTGAGCATGTCTTATCTAAATACCCAGCCTGTGCTCAGACTGATTTATCTAATACTTTGTGACATTTAAAAGACCTTTATGATTTAAATTTACATAGGGTAAAGACAAAGTTATACAACTTACGTCATTCCCTTCGGGGCAAGGGAGAACACTTTCTGCCTTATATAGAGAAAAAGGTTGCATGCAAAGAATCTAACATACATTGTTTATGGGACTCCAAGTAATTTGACTAATACCAAAGCAGGTTTGCTAAATAGTGTCCATGAATATCTGTCCCTAAGTCCAATTCAAATATTACTTGGGATGTCCCTTCCATGCCTGCTTCATATAGAGCACAGACTGATGCTCCCATTTATTTGACTGAATTTCATACTGCGGTTAACTTTATGGCACCAAAGTGCTCTGTTCCCAGCCTGGATGGTAATCATTATACCTTCTACTCCTTCCTCCCAACAGACTGCCAGTCACGTATTGTAGACCTTTTTAACTTTTGGCTACAGCAGGGTTTTACCCATCCCGCCTTATTGATGATTGCATTACATCTCCTTTGGAAAAAGGG
Source organism: Protopterus annectens (assembly GCF_019279795.1). NCBI lineage: Eukaryota > Metazoa > Chordata > Ceratodontiformes > Protopteridae > Protopterus > Protopterus annectens. The sequence continues at coordinate 486,431,947 of NC_056731.1, forward strand.
TGATAAGGCATCCTTGTCTAATTGGAGGCCAATCTCCCTATGCAACTCGGATTACAAATTCTTCTGCAAAACTTTACAGTTGTGCATTCATCCATTATTGCATAATTTAGTAGATCCAGGGGTTTTTGGGGTTCCAGGTCGGCCCATCTGGGACATGTTGAGTTTATTAAAGAGCTTGAGTCACCATATCCTCCAGTCTCCTTCAGCCTTGCTGGTCTCCTGTGACGTTCAAAAAGCCTTTGATAACATTTCTCATTCAGATTTGTTTGCTATTTTTAAGGCATTCAGTTTCTGGTCCAATTTCACAAAATGTATCACCTCTGTCTATTCTCAAACCACTATCGTTCCAGTTGAGAATGGTTGGATGGATAGGTCAGGCCATACCAATATGTAATGGCATCTGTCAGGGGTGTCCATTAAGCAGCTTTTTTCTGACGCTAGTGGTCAGTGCAGTTTTCTACAACTTTCGTGCTACTGCTGCCTAATACCAGATTCCTCTCAATGTGATGGTGTTTTAGTCCCCCATTTGATCTCTTACACATATGACATTTTATATGGCAGAAAATGTAGGCACTTTTCAACAATTTTTTCAAGTATCATTGCCTTTGTTTAAGGCAGTAGTCCTTTCTTTGAATTTTTCCAAATCTGTGGGCTTTTCTTCTCAGTTTCCTCTCCACCAGTGACAGGATTACAATTTCCTTCTGATGGCTTGACATTTTTAAGAGTACCATTTGGCTCCACACACTGTCTCTGCCCGCTGCTTACATGTTTTGATGCAAGTTCTTAACACCTTACATTTTTGGGCCACCTTCACTTTGTCCTATTCAAAAAAAGCTTACTTATTAAATGGTGCCTTTTCCAGCAAACTCATTTATGTTTTTTCTGGTTTTTTTTCCACTAGCATGGTCTGCTAGGTTATTAAGAGGTTTTTACCTTTTTTTTAAAAAACATCATTGAACCCTATTAAAAGAGATGTTCTCTATTCTCCTCCAAGCAAAGGTGGTTGTTCTTTGAAACACCCAATTTTACTTTTGCATTCATTATTTCTGAACACTATTTTTAGGGCACTTACATTCTACTACTCACACTTTGGTTCAAGAATTACTACTTAGTACACAAAGGGCTTTTTGGACTGCTTGTCTTTTAGGTAAAAGGTCCAGTGGAGTACTTTCGTCTGAACTAAAAGATATTCATCTGGTAATTTCTAAATATAAATTACACACTTATGATGTCACTCAGTCTCGCACAGTTTGGTACAGCACAGTCTTAAAAGAATATCATACTATCAATGGATACTTGACATATTCTACCTGTCAGTTGCATGGTCTGAAACAGAGATGCCTTTTGCATCCTAAAGTTCCAAGTTGGAAAGACTTTTTATGGTGACTATCTTTGGACAAATTGCTGTTATGTGGCAGTTTTGTATTCAAGTCCCAAATAGATTAACGATGCTTTTGCACCAATTGTTTTGACAAGGAGTCCCCTGCTCACATTTTCACACACTGCCCACAGGCTACTAAATTTTGGACAGCTCAAACATTTTTGGTTCCTTTTTTGTTTCCTCTGGATATATCTAAATGTTTTTTTTTTTTTTTGGTGACTGTGGCGTACTCTGGACTCCCATACTTGCAAGGACAGATTTTTTTTTTGGTCTCATTGTTCCTGCTGTGGCAAGCCAGATGCTACGAATACAGAATTTCTAAGAATTACTCTGTGCCATTCCTTATTTTCAAATTGAATTGAAGTGGGACATGGGGAATTTAATTATGTGATTTGTTCCTTCTTAATGCTTAATGTATTATTGTCTGTTATTGCATATTTCATTACAGCCAATTTTCATTAATGTTTAATATTTTTGGTAAACACTCTTACTCATGCTGTAACTATCTCAATAAACCTGGATTAACCTATGCATTTGCAGCCTATTCTACATAGAGAAAAATACCCCATGAAAACTTCCTTTTCTACAAGAGGGGTAAAGCTAGGAGACGAACTCTACAGGTAAACAGTGTACTATACACAGTACAAAAGGGCACTACAAAACTGGCTTTGGCATTACTACTTTCAGTTTGAGCATTTACTGTTTTTAGCTTTCCCTGTGCATTTCCAACCTATTCTATATAGCAAAAAATACTGCTTGAAAACTTGATTCTATCCTACAGGAGTAAATCTAGGAGGCTGAACTTCTACAGTTACAAAGGGTACTATACACAACAAAAAGGTACCACAATCCTGGCTCTGGTATTCCTTCTTTCAGTAGGACCTTTAACTTTCTCTACATATTTCTAGCCTATTCTACGTAGAGAAAAAAAACCTTGAAAACTTGAGTTTCTCCAAGAGGGGTAAAGACAGGAGTCTGAAACTCTACAGGTACACAGGGTACTATAAACCCTACAAAGGGGAACTACAATCCTAACTCTGACATTACCTGTTCTTTCACTAGGACAGTTTACACGTTTTACCTTTCCCTATGCATTTCCAGCCTATTCACAATAGAGAAAAATACCCCTTGAAAACATAAGTTTCTCCAAGAGGGGTAAAGCTAGGAGGCTGAATCTCTAAGCACACAGGTACTAGATACATGCTACAAAAGTGAACTGCAATTCTGGCTCTGACATTACTTCTTTCCGTATGACAATTTACTGTTTTTAGCTTTCCCTATCCATTTCCAGCCTATTCTACGCAGAAAAAAATACCCCTTGAAAACTTGATTTTCTGCTAGAGGGGTAAAGTTAGAAGGCTGAAACTCTATAGGTGCACAGGGTTTTATACACCCTGCAACATAGCACTGCAGTCTTGGTTCTGGCATTACTTCTTTCAGTCTAACCATTTACGGTTTTTAGCTTCCCAGTGCATTTCAAGCCTATTCTACATAGAGAAAAATACCCCTTGAAAACTTCATTTTCTCCAAGAGGGGTAAAGCTAGGAGGCTGAAACTCTACAGGTACACAGTATGCTACACACCTTACAAAATGGCACCACAGTCCTGGCTCTGGCATTACTTCTTTCAGTATGATCATTTACTGTTTTTAGCTTTCTCTATGCATTTCAAGATGGTGGGCACAGGAGAAAACGGAGCTGCTGCTGCAGCTGTTTCTAGTGATAACTGTCTCTAGTGTTCATTTTTTAATTGCTAAAATGGATTCTATTGTTGGAAATTGGGGTGATTCAGCTTCTGATTCTATCACTGATTCTCAAATCCTACGAGACTCGCAAACACAAGTTCTTTTGGAGTGGAGTGAAGATATGAAAGTGGCTCCTTCTCCTGAACCTTGAGCCTTAAAGTTGTCCAATATTTTCTGGAATTCTAGCCTGGAATTGGCTCCTGCTGTGGGGACTGCTGTTACCATGGATGTGGCGAGTGTCAACAGGCCTACTTCCAGTTTGCTGACAACTGTTTTTTTCTCAAGCTTCTCCTTCTGCAACTGATGTTCATGCAATTGAGAACACAATTTTGTTATTCACAATAACCTGGTACATCTGCTCACCATTTAAATTTAGCTTCAGCTAAGGTTAAAGCTATGGGTGTTTCTGCTGTTACGAATAGTCTTTCCTCTGCAGCTCCTGTGACTGCATCTTCCTCCCTTTCGTATGCTGCAGTTACAGACATGCATTCAGCAGATGTTAACTCCATGTCTACAAAGCAGAGGTTGATACAAAAGTCTTTTATTCAGCTTAAAACTGTTTCTGGTCAGCCTAAGAAGGAGATTGTTTGGAAGGAACGTTTAAAGTCACTGGGAGTGTCTTTGTCTTCTCCTTGTGCTATAATACATTTGGGAAGGGACCCATTTGCTGATGTCTATTTTGAGACACAGGACTCGGCTGTTAAATTCCACTCTGCTTTTTTGTCTCATAGGTCTGAGGATCCCTTCAATACTTATGGCATTTCCCCGAGTTGAATGTTCAGTTCCACAGGAAAGTCATCTTGCATTTTTGCACTGTTTATGTCCAGGAATCGCAAGTACGGGACTATTTACTTAGTGAGCTTTTGTTTTTAACGTGGAAAAATCTTTCACCTGAAGCAGGTGGAGTATGGGATGGTGGCCAGATTGCCTGGGTTGCTCTGCATGTGCATAATAATGGAGTGTAGCATATTCCAGGAATCTATTCCAGGAGTCCGTTTCATCACAGGACAGAGGGGTGTTCTTCGGTATGTTGGACAGCCCAGGACATTTTTTTTCTGGTGCTTTCTCCCATGTTGTTACTGACTGTCTTGCTAAGAGGTGTATGAGATGTGGTACAGTGTCACATTTTGCAAGGGATTGTGCAGTCAATTGTTCGTTCTGTTCAGAACCATGTCAGTGGACTGATTACATGGCAATGTTTTCATCTGGGGCTCTCTCTACTGATGTTCTCTCTGTTCCTTTTCCTGTTTCTGTGGAATGTGTGACTTCTACTGATAAGTGCGATGAGCTTCTTCTTGTGGATATATCATCTTCTCCTCCTTCTGTTACTGTGCCACCTGTGGTTTCAGCGTTTATATCTAGTACTGATTTACCGCCTGTTCCTCGATTGTTTTATGCTTCCTCTTGCTTGATTACTCTTCCGCCAGAGGACTCAGTTCCTAACCTTTTAATTGTGGAAGATGACATGCAGTTTGAGGATGTTGTAGTGACTGCCCAAGAGGGAGGTAGTCAGCATGAGCATAGACTAAGGACAAGGGCTGGATCAAAGTTCATCGGTGTAAACCTGAGGGGCCTAAATGTTTGAAAAAGTCAACCTCAGATGATAGTTACTGATTTTTCTTTGCTTTTTTGTGACGCAAATTCTATGATGACATTATGATGGCATTTACTGATTTTTGATTGGGTCAGGTAACTTACTTGCTCTATTATTTCTCTATTGGACATTGGACTTTTGTCTTCACGGGCTATGATGCAATGGGACTCCCTTTGGGCTGATGGTGCCATTTGGTCCAAAGGTTTGGATTCCAGTCTGGACTTATTTTATATTGCGCTTCTTTAGTCAAACTTTGTGATGTTATTCATGTTGTTCCTGTGAGGTTCTTGATGTAAAAATTGATACTTGTTTTTTGCGTTTATTTTTGTATGCTTATACAAACGCTACAGAGAGATGTCAGTTATTTTGCATATTAACTCCCTTTCTTCCTATTGATGTTGTAATTGTTGTCTGTGGTGCCTTTGTCACTTAAATGAAGGCTCTCAGAGTTCTAGCACTGATGCATGTTATAAGGCAATGGGGATCACTTCCTTGTCTTTAATTCCACTGCCTGTGTTTACTTATCGTAATGGTATGGTAGGGACAAATTTGGATTATTGCTGGCATTCCTTGTCTTTGTTTTGATCAGATGCTACTTCCAAATAATTATGTTTTTCAGATCACACTGCAATGCATTTTTCTTTTCGGGTCAATTGTAATGCATTAAAAGGTTTCCATGCATGAATGTTTCTTGTTTGGCTATTGCTACTTGACAATCTATTCTTCATGAGCTATGGGAAGATCACAATACGTTGTATGCTTTGTATAATTCCTTCTCTGATTGTGGGTTGATTTTAAACTTAAACTGTCATCTTGGTGTGCATGGTTTAAGAGGTTTCACACTCAGTTGAAACTTCTTACTAAGGATGTCCTGCCTCAATATCAAATTTCTGCACTCACTGATTTACCTACTGCTTTGAGCTGTCTGAGGGATCTCTGTGACCTCAATTTGCATACAGTTAAGAATAAGTTGCATAATTTAGCTCACTCATTCCAGGGTAGGGGAGAGTATATTTTACCTCATACAGGAAAAAAAACATTTGCATAAAGAATCTTTAATGCATTGTTTACGTGATTCTTCAAGTGTGTTGGTTAACATGAAGACAGCTATGTTGAATGTTGTGAATGAGTATTTGTCTAGCTTGTTTCAGGGAAAATCTGATTCTTACATTTCTTGGACTGTTCCTCCTATGCCTGCCTCTTTTCAAGCATTGGCTGATGCTCCCATTTCTTTATCTGAACTTCAGAGGACTGTTGCATTAATGATGCCTAGGCATTCTGTGCCTGGTCTGGATGGCATTCCTTGTGAATTTTATAGTTCTCTATCAATCACGGGTTGTTGATCTGTTTAATGATTGGTTACAACAAGGCTTTCCAATTCCTGTTTGTTGTAGATTGCATTGCATTTTATTTGGAAAAAAGGGGTGATAGGGCTTCCTTGTCTAAATGGTGCCCTATAACCCTTTGTAATACAGATTATATGAACTATTTTGTAAAATAGTACAGTTGCATTTACATCTCCAGATGCATTTTTTTCGTGGATACAGGGGTATTTAGAATTCTGGGCCGGCCTGTTTGGGATTTGTTGTTTTTGTTGAAATTTCTTAGTCAACATGTTTTGAATTCTTCTACAGCTTTGATGGTTTTTTGTGATCTTTATAAAGTGTTTGATAATATTTCCTATTCTGTTTTAAGATTTTCTTTGTGTATGGTTTTCATCCTCAGTTCCAGCTACTGAGTCTATTTATTCTCATATTGTCATTAATGGTTGGATTGGGCAGGTAGTTCACATGTGCAATTGCATTAGGCAGGGGTGCTCTGAGCAGTTATTTTTTTAACTTTGGTGGTCAGTGCAATTTATCATCATTTTTGTGTGTCTACTCATTTCTGCCTTATTCTTTTAATTTTGGTGGTGTTTTAGTTCCATGTTTGGTCTCCTATGCGGACATCAGTTTTTTTGCAGAGGATTTATGTGTTTTTCGGTATTATTTTTGACAGTTTTATTGCCCCTTTTTCAGATGGTGGGATTATCCCTGAACTTTTCTAAATCTGCTCTTTCTATGCAGTTAGTTGACCCTCTGGAAATGAAGAGTTTGCAGTTTACTTCTGATGGTTTCATGATATTATGTGTGCTGTATGGGTCTGTGAAGTTTCTGCATGACCGTTGTTTAAAGGTGTTGACACTTGCATGTCATTCTTTGTTTTTTTGGAAAACTTTTTCATTATCTTATCTTAAAGTTTATATGATGAATACGGCCTTTTTAAGTAAACTGATTAATGTTTTATCTATTTTTTTTCTTTGGAATGGGTGGCATGCTTGTTGAAGGCATTCTTTACCTTTTTTAGAGAACACAACTGAATCTTATTAAGAGCGGTATAGTTTACATGTCACCTGCTAATGGGGGTTGTACATTAAAACACCCTGTTTTTTTTTTACATTTATTATTTCTGTACAATGCTTTTTTTGGTAATTAAATTCTTCTACTCTTATTTTGATTAGCGAGTTGCTGTGTGGTATTCAAGGCACTTTTTCAATGCCCTTATTTCATTAGAATTGAAGGATGTGCAGGTTATTGCTTCCAAATATACATCAATGTGATGTTTCTTTGTCACTGCTGCTTATTCATCAAACTCTGTTTTTCAATTGCATGGTCTCAGGAAGTGTCGTTTTTCATAATCTAAGGTACCATGCTGGAAAGATTTTTTATGGCAATTTTTTTCAAGTCCTTAGCAGAAAGACAGTGTTTTCATTCAGATTGTTGTGACATTGAATCTTCTGAACATATTTTCCTTTATTGTAATTACATCAGTGGTTTTTGGGAAGATGTACAGCGGAACTTTTTTCTTTCTTATTTATTTCCTTTTGACTATTTCCAAATGTTTCCATGGAGAGTAGGGCAGGCTATGGGATCCTGTTGTCATTAGAACTAATTTTTTCTTAGTTTCTGCGTTATTTTTATTATGGAAAGCTAGATGATATGAAGCCAAGAATATGAAAGTGTATTTATTCTGTTTCCTTCCATATCATCAGATTACAGGTTTGGTTGGTCAAGTGGGGGATGGGTGATATGATTCTATAAGTTGTATAATTTTATTTTATTGTTTTGTTCCTTTTTTCTCAAGTTGCAGTGTTTATGTATGTTTTGATTTCTTATGCCTATTGTTGATGTTCTTAATAAACTTTGGATTAACCTATGTATTTCCAGCCTATTATACATACAGAAAAATACCCCTCAAAAACTTAATTTTCTCCAACAGGGTTAAATCTAGGAGGCTGAAACTCTACAGGTACACATGGTACTATACACCCTGCAACAGGACACTGCAATTCTGGCTCTGGCATTACATCTCATTTCAGTATGACCGTTTACTGTTTTTAGATTTCCCTATGCATTTCCAGCCTATTCTATGTAGACAAAAATACCCTCTGAAAACTTGATTTTTCTCCAAGGGGGTAAAGCTAGCAGGCTGAAACTGTACAGCTACACAGGGTATTATGCACCCTACAAAAGTGCACTGTAATCCTGGCTCTTGCATTACTTCTCTTAGTATGAGCATTTACTGTTTCTAGGTTTCCCTATGCATTTACAGCCTAATCTACATAGGAAAAATACCCCTTAAAAACTAGATTTTCTCCAAGAGAGGTAAATCTAGGATGCTGAAACTCTACAGGTACACTGGGTACTATACATTCTACAACAGGATACCACAGAAAAAGGACAGTCACCAGTAACACAGAATGGCACTCGGACAGTCGTTTGCGCCCCAGAAACCTTTATTAACACAGCACAAGTTGAAAATGACGCTGAACACTTCACAGTACATTTTCATCCAAGTCTTCATCAGAAAAACCCTCTACATCACTTCCCCCCCTCATTTTATAACACTAACAGATCATCTAAGCCATTCAAGACACAATTAAGAAGAATTGATTAAATACAGAAAAATAAAGACCAAATACAGAAAAATAAAGACCAACTTAAACTGAGTTTAAAACATATATAAAAGAAACTTCATATTATACTGCACTTAATCTAATAGTCCCAGTCTGTTAAAACCATAATTAATAATTATATATTAAATATACAGTGAATGGTCAATTGACATACCTAATGTATTCAGTATATTAACACATACTAAAAACAATTCTTTGCTGCCTCTAGCCTCCTAACAATTTATAGCACTAATTTCTAATAATTTATAACCTATTAAATCAATAATAAAATGCAAAAGGTCTAAAACTCTAATACAAACATGGAATTGTCATAAACATTTCATAAACATGTTAAAATATTAAAATGTTAAAATCCCTAGTACTCTGTTTGAAACAGTTTATTTATAAAGGACATTTCTGCCAAAAAATGTTTGTTAGAAATACCGTACACTAACTGTTTCTCCAAGAGGTTTAAAGCTAGCAGGCTGAAACTGTACAGGTACACAGGGTATTATACACCCTACAAAAGTGCACTGTAATCCTGGCTTGGAATAGTGACCCTACAATTTAGCCGCTCTTAGTTTCAGCACAGGTGCAAGGGAAATCATCTCATTTAGCCCTGGCCATTTGTTTTCTTCCAAGATCAGCTGCCAATATACTTCTCGATATTCTATTTGGGTTTCCCAAGGTCCCCCTCTAACATCCATTTGAACTTCTTCCAACACAAAACCGTGAATGAAGCCTCCTTACATATTTGTGTGTGTTCATACAAAGCATTCCTATTACCCTTCTTAATATCATAACTATGCTCATAAATTCTCCTTTATAAGCACCTTTCTGTTTCCCTACATAAAAACCTTCACATCTTCCACATAGGGCCATGCATACTAGCCCCTTTGAATCACAATTGGAGTAACATTTCGGTGCGATACATCTCTTCCAACTAGGGATATAAATATTACCGGGACCCTCCTTTTCTAAAATTTTAATACTTTTACCTTTTCTGAAAACAAATTTCAAGGGATGATCAAATTTTATATTCAACTCTAACAACTTACTGAACCTATCCCACTCTTCTTTCAGTGATGGTATCAGCATCACCTCTATAATCTAAAACAAAGATGTTTTCAAATCTGTCCTCTTTACCACTCACGAGTGGGTTTCCTCCTACATCTGTGTTTTCCTTCCCTAAGATCGGGGCAAATCTATTATTTCTATTTTCAAGGAACGCAAAGGTCTCAATTATTCTCTCAGGGTATCCCCTTTCCAAGAACATAGACTTCAACAATTCACCTTCCTGCATCTTTTAATATTGTAACTATGCTCATAAATTCTCCTTTTTTAATCACCTTTCCATTTTCCCTACATAAAAGCCTTTGCATCTTCCACATAGGGCCATGTATACTAGCCTCTTAGAGTCACAATTGGAGTAACATTTCACTGTGATGCATCTTTTCCTACTAGGGATATAAATCTCTGATTTGTTGGAAATAAAGGAACATTGTGGTCAAGCCCCACATTTGTATGTCCCCACTTTTTTATTTATTTTACCGGGACCCTTCTTTTCTAAAATCTTTTAATACCTTTACCTTTTCTGAAGACAAACTTCAAGGAGTGATCAAACTTTATATTCAAGTCTGACAACTTACTGAACCTATCCCATTCTTCTTTCAGAATTCCAGTGATGGTATCACTATGATGGATGAGCTTGCTGTTTCACACGAGGCTATTTCAGGTGGAAATAGCAATGACAGAGCAGTGAAGGCTCTGATTGGTCATGTAGCATAGCTGATTGAACATTTGGAGCCGATTTGCCATTCACTGGTAAGACCCACTTCTAAGGTTTCATCATCGGGTCGTTTGGAGGCGTGTGCAGCTAAGGAAGGCTGTAATGAAGAGAATAACCATTGGCATTTGGATGGGGAGGCTGGAGCTGTTATTATTAATAGTTTTGATGAAAGGACTCCTGAGCTTTTTAAAGTAAACAGAACTGCTTCTGGGAAGGAGCGTATCCATGGCAAGGAACAGGGAAATAATTTGAGGATATGAGGTGACTTATCTAATTTAAGCAATTTTAATTTGGAACAGCGGGACATTAATTTAGAGACTTGGTTAAAGCAAAATGTTAATTTTGACAAACTTGTACAAACTGTGGTTGCTGATGACTTACATACCTATGCTATTAACTTGCACAAATTGAATGACTTCTTTAAATTTAAAACACTAAATGTGGATAATTTATATTTAAAAGAATGTATTAAGTCTAAAGTTGTGCCTAAAGGCTTAAGAGTGTATAGATTTTCTAATAATGTGGAGGAGGGGTCAGAGTTTCATATGGAATTGTTAGATATTTTTGATAACTGTGGTTTTGAGATTCTAAAAGCTATAATAAGACAGAATGAAAGGGTTATGGAAGTTTTAAATGAAAGAATTAAGGTCAATAGCTGTTTGGTTAATAATCTGTTATTCACTGTAGAGGAAGAAAAAAAGTATTTTGAACTGAGGAAACATGTTGATGAGAAGATTAACAATATAGTTTATAGGAAAAAAAGGAAAATGGATAGTGACCTGACTAAATATACACAGAGAACACACTACCCTAAACCAAGAAGTTTCACCAACTTACCTAGGGCGGAGAAGGTATTTTATAGGACAGGTGGAGGGGATTCCAATAATGGAAGAATGGATTACAGGCATAATATTAATAATGAAATGTTTAATGAGAGTGTGGAAGGTCCAGGTAAAATTAATGAGCCTTTAGGGTATCCCCCTCTCCCAAGGTCCGAAAGACAAAAAACAAAGGGAATGTGGATTACTATCAGGGCAATTGGAGGGGGTGGCACAACAAAGGAGTGAATCATGGATACTGAATGTTTCAAAAGGAGATGATATAGGACCCAAAGGTAACAAAGAGGCCGGCCCAACAACTAATCAGATAGTTAGTAGTGACAATACATTAATACTTAATGGGTATAAGATCTTCAATTACAACAGCTTGGAAGTGAATGAAAGTTTTTTTGAATTGTTTGCAAAAGATTTTAAATTTGTTCCCAAGAGGAAAAGGGAGATAAGCAATTTGCTTATTGATTTAAAAATGTTTGTCAAAAAGAATAACTTGGAATTATTGCTGGGTGAACAAGGGGAGAAAGTAGAAATGCTTAAGAAAAAGTGTGTGGAATCCACCTTTGCATCCACAATTAAAGAATTTTGAGAATATGGTGGAAAACAGTTTAAGGGAGAAGGTTATGAAAAATAAAATATGGTCTAATTTAACTAAGGAGGAAAGGTAAATTTTAAATACACTTCGGGACAATAAATATGTTAGAGTCATTAAACCGGTTAAGGGTGGGGATACAGTTCATGGATTCAATTATATATGAGAGTAAAATGATGAATCTTTTAAATGATGAAAGTATTCTAAGGTTTCAGTGAATGAAATTAACATCGCATACAAAACATCTATGCAGCTTTAAATGATCTGGTATTGGAGGGGTGATGGACACTGAGACCTTTAAGTTTTTGCATAATAAGGAACCAAGAGTGCCCACAATATTCGTCATCCTGAAGGTGCATAAGAATTTAATTGACCCACCCATGAGACCAGTGGTAGCAGCTAGTCAATCTGTTATAGCCCCTATTGTGAAGTTTTTGGATTTCAAACTAAAAAATATCTCCTTAAATGCAACAAATGTGATTAAGGATTCCTGGGATTTTCTTAGAAATGTGAAAAGTGATTTGTTTAGAAAGAACATGATTTTTATTACAATAGGTGTGGTTGACCTTTTTACTTCCATCCCACACAAAGGAGGTTTGGAATTTTTAGAAGAAATTTTAAGGAACAATAAGGATTTTAGTGACATGGATATTTATGCGATTTTAATATTAATGGAGCTGGTTTTGAAACATTTTATTTACTTTGAGGGAGAATACTTTTGGCAGTTGAGTTGAGCAATGGGGGCCATGTGTGCCCCAACATTTGCAAATTTGGTGTTAGCCTGGTGGGAGAAGAAAAGTATTTTTAATTCGGTATACAAAGACTGTTGGGTCCTCTATCAATGCTTTTTAGATATGTCTGTTCAGGATAGAGAACAAAGAAAAGTTAGTTGAATTTTTGGACTATATTACAAGTTGTACATAATTTTTAAGGTTCACCTATAAAATAGGCTATGGGTCTATTGATTACTTGGATGTGAGTATTGGGATGGACCACAGTAGTAAAAATTTACTTCAAAGGTACACAGGAAAGCTACTTACTGTAATTCCTTTTTGCATTTCCAGAGTGACCATCCGTTTGTACAAAAAAAAAAAAAAAGGGTATTGTGAAAGGGCAATAAGTCAGGGACAGCAGAATGACATCAGAGGATGTAGACTTTATGCAGGAAGGTGAATTATTGAAGTCTATGTTCTTGGAAAGGGGATACCCTGAGAAAATACCTAACGAGACCTTTAAGGAGGTCCTTGAAAATAGAAAGAATAGATTTGCCCCGATCTTAGGGAAGGAAAACACTGATGTAGGAAACCTACTTGTGAGTGATAGACAGGACAGGTTTGAAAACATCTTTGTTTTAGATTACAGAGGTGATGCTGATACCATCACTATAATTCTGAAAGAAGAATGGGATAGGTTCGGTAAGTTGTCAGACTTGAATATAAAGTTTGATCTGACCTTGAAATTTGTTTTCAGAAAAGGTAAAAGTATTAAAAACATTTTAGAAAAGAAGGGTCCTGGTAAAAGAAATAAAGCTGGGACATACAAATGTGGGGCTTTCCCACAATGTTCCCCTATTTCCAACATATCAGAGATTTATATCCCTAGTAGGAAGACATGTATCACAGTGAAATGTTACTTCAATTGTGACTCAAAGGGGCTAGTATACATGGCCCTATGTGGAAGATGTGAAGGTTATGTAGGGAAAATGGAAAGGTGCTTAAAAAGGAGAATTTACCAGCATAGTTACAATAATAAGAATGGTAATAATAGGAATGCTTTGTATAAACACACACAAGTATGTAAGGAGGCTTCATTCATATTTTTTGTGTTGGAAGTTCAAATGGATGGAGACCCAAACAGAATATCGAGAAGTATATTGGCAGCTGGTCCTGGAAGTGAACAAATGGCCAGGGCTAAACAAGAGAGTCTCACTTGCACCTGTGTTGAAACTAAGAGTGGTTAAATTGTAGGGTCACTATTCCAAGCAATATTCTTGATTAACAGTTAGTGTAAGGTATTTCTAAAAGAAAAGTTTTTTTGGTAGCAATATCCCTTATAAATAAATGGTTTCAAACAGATAGAAGAGTATTAGGGATTTTAATATTTTAACATGTTTATGAAACGATTATGACAATTCCATGTTTGTGTTAGAGTTTTAGACATTTTGCATTTTATTATTGATTTAATACATTATGAATTATTAGAAATTAGTGTTATAAATGGTTAGGATACTAGAGGGCAGCAAAGTATTTTTAGTATGTTCATTCATTGTATATTTAATATATAGTTATTAATTATGGTTTTAACAGACTGGGACCTATTAGATTGTTTATTAAGTGCAGTATAATATGATGAGAAATATTTATATACATTTTAAACTCAGTTTAATTTGTCTTTATTTTTCTGTGTTTAATCAATGAATTCTGCTTAATTGTGTCTAATGATTGGTTTAGGTGATTTGTTAGTGTTATAGAATGAGGGGAAGTGATGTAGATGGTTATTCTGATGAAGTCTTGGATGAAAATGTACTGTGAAGTGTTCATCATTATTTTCAACTTGTGCTGTGTTAATAAAGGTTTCTCGGGCGTACACAGCTGTGCGAGTACTATTCTGTGTTATATTCTACAAGAGGGCACTGCAATACTGGCTCTGGCATTGCATCTTGTTTCAGTAAGACAGTTTACAGTTTTTAGCTTTCCCTATGCATTTCCACCCTATTCTACATAGAGAAAAAAAGACTTGAAAACTTGATTTTCACCAAGACAGTTAAAGCTTGGAGGCTGAAACTCTGCAGGTACACAGGGTATTATGCGCACTACAAAAGGGCACCACAATCCTAGCTCTGGCATTACTTCTGTCAGTATGACCGTTTACTGGTTTTAGCTTTCCCTATGCATTTCCAGCCTATTTTACATACAGAATACCAATTGAAAACTTTATTTTCACCAGCAGAGGTAAAGCTTTGAGTTTTTTTCTGACACCAGCCTTGCTTATTTTTATTTAATTTATTTTATAAGTAAAGTTAAATGAAATTTAATAAGAATATTGTGTCTAACTTGTAAGAGAACACCGGCTTTCATGCGGATTTTTTCCGCACGGTTTCCAAAGGTTAGTGTTATTAGAAGGATTTTCTAATAATGGATTATTTTGAATTGAGCCTCTTCTACATAGAGAAAAATACCCCTTAAAAACTTGATTTTTACCAAGAGAGGTAAAGCTTGGAGGCTGAAACTCTACAAGTACACAGGGTAATATGCATACTACAAAAGGCACCTCAATCTTGGCTCTGGCATTACTTCTTGTTTCAGTAAGACCATTTACTGTTTTTAGCTTTCCCTATGCAGTTCCAGCCTACTCTGCATAGAGAAATACACCCCTTGAAAACTGTACAGGTACACAGGGTAATAAACACTCTAGAAAAGAGCAGTGCAGTCCTGGATCTGGCATTACTTCTTCTTTCAGTTTGACCATTTACTCTGTTTAGCTTTCCCTATGCTTTTCCAGCCTATTCTACGTAAAGAAAAACACCCCTTGAAAACTTGATTTTTTCCTAAGGGGTTATCTAGGAGGCTGAATCGGTACAGGTACACAGGGTACTATACACTGTACAAAAGGACACTGCAATCCTGGCTCTGGAATTACCTCTTCTTTCACTATGATAGTTTACAGGGTTTACCTTTCCCTATGCATTTCCAGCCTATTCTACACAGAAAACTGTAAAAAAAAAAAATACACATGTGTGGACCCGGTTGTTAAGCTCTGGGTAAGTCAAGGGTGGCACGTCGGAAGTAACAGAAACAAAAACTCAGAGTAATCTCCAAGCAGAGATGAAAATAAATATGTAAAAAAATCCCTATAATGTTAGTCAACCTTTAAATAAAATGAGAGTCAAACAATCGGTCGTTTATTATATGGCAGATGAGCACTTTAATGATTGAGATAAAGCTGGTGCTTATACAAATTCTTATGAGGTATCGTCTTCTCATATGTACATTGGAAATCACATACGGACCAATCATTTGAGTTTCACATGAAAATAAATTATTCATGTAAAAACCAACAGTGTTGTGAAGATGTTTAAACTAGTCAGCAGCACTTTCAGTATAGACTGTAACCTCGTTTGTACAGCCATTCATTTATTTTGCCATTTTGATTTTGATTTATTAGAAAGTATTCAATATATTTCAAGTATTGAAGACGATGGGCTGTATTGTTAGGGCCTGTGAAATATAGTCTGGGTTAGAAATTGAAATGCATGTGCCATGTTATGGGTAGGAGAAAACCAGAGGGTAAAGGCTGAAATATTGGATAAAGGAGAAAAACGGAGAAAACTGATATGGTGAACATATACTGTGTGGAGAATTGATTGGAAGATAGGCAGTGAGGGGCAGCCAATTACCAGTTTTGAAATCGAAGTTAACTGATTGGTTAAAGAATTTTGGCGGCCATTTGATGGTAGGATGGGGTGGGGATGTGGGGCAGAAAGTCGTAATGGGGTGGGGAATAAGGAGTGGCCATTCTGTGAGATGGCTAATGAGAAATACCAAGTCTGCTGCTTCATGGTTGGTGGAAGAAAATTGGTGGGCTCATGGTTTACTGAGATGAAATCGTGATGTAATAGTGGGTGGGGAATATGAAAAACAGAGTTACTATTGCGTATGACTGGAAAGATACAACGGGGGTATGCCGAGGCTAAGGAGGGGGACTGGATGGCTGTGGACAAAATAGTGATGTAAGAGTGGGCAGGGAATGTAAGCAGCGGAGGTGAATACCAGGACCAGTAGGTGTGGTTTTAACAGAAGGGCTATTGTCACTGGAGGGAGTTAGCATACTGTGTAATTGGACAAAACTAGTGGGGATGTGGTGGAGCTAAGGGTGGGGAGTGGAACGGAATGGGCAAAACAATTTGACAATTTGATCTCAGGGCATTAAGTGTAGAGATATCAACTATTTCTTAATGCAACACAAACGCAATGACTCCACACCAGTCACATGCAGCATGAGAGGCTTAGTGTCACTCATTTGATTAATCATTTTATTTATTTTTTTATTCATTTCAGCAACCACCTTTTTACTTAAAGACCCGCTTATTATATTATTATACATATAGTGGCCCTGAAAGACCGACTTGAGTTCAGCAATAGCATCTTTGACCAGCAACACAGACTCCAGCCTTAATTATACCCAAGTATGGCATGCTTTTGTCGGGTTCTCCTGGAGTTATCCTTTTAACTCTTTAGTTTTAGATTTATCCCGTCCCATCTTTAGTCAATAATATTAATAAGCTTACTTCCATTTTCACCAATAATTGCCCATTTTAATTATTAAACTCATTTCAGTCAAGTAACTTACTTTAAAGTTGCTTTCTCCATGTAAGTGATACTTAATTCAAGCTTCATTCATAAATGCCTATTTCATTCAATTAATTTCACTTTACTCTTAATATGCGCACTCCATAGAAATGACATTTTAAATCAAGAATTTTTCCTTTTTTTCCCCTTTGCCTGCTGTTTTACCCCTTCTGTTCTACTCCCCACCCTTGGCTCAACCCCCCACTAGTTTCATCCAATTACACTCTATACCAACTCCCTCCAACAACAATAGCTTCTCTTATTGGTCCTGGTATTCAGCTCCGTGGCTCACATTCCCCATCCAGTCTTGCATCACTATTTCGTCCAGAGCCATCCACTCCCCCTCCTTAGCCTTGGCACACCCCCACTTATTTTTCCATTCATACGCAATACTAACACTGTTTTTTATATTCCCCGCCCAGAGTTACATCATGATTTCATCACAATAACCCACAGAGAGCCCACCAGTTTTCTTCCACCAACCACATAGCAGCAGACTTGGTATTTCTCATTGGCCATCTCATAGAATAGCCACTTATTTCCCACCCCATTATGACTTTCTGCCCCACATCCCGGTCCCATCCTACCACCAAACGGCCACCAAAATTCTTTAACAAATCAGTTAACTTTGATATCCAAATGGGTAATGGGCCCCCCCTCACTGCATCAATTCCCCACCTGATATATGTTCACCCTATCAGTTTTCTCCATTTTTCTCCTTTATTATTCAATATTTCAGCCTATAGCCTCCGGTTTTCTCCTACCCGTAACATGGCACATGCACTTCAATGTCTAACCCAGACTATATTTCACAGGCACATACAGCCCCTCATCTTCAATACTTGAAATACATTGAATGCTTTCTAATAAATCAAAATGAATTAACCATGTAAAATAAAATAAAACAAAATAAATGAATGGTTGTATGAACGAGGTTACAGTCTAGACAAAGTGCTGCTGACTAATTTAAACATCTTCACAACACTGTTGGTTTTTATGTGAATACTTTATTTTCATGTAAAACTGAAATGATTGGTCTGTACATGATTTCCAATGTACATACGAGAAGACAATACCTTGTAAGCACTTCAATAAGCACCAGCTTTATGTCAATCATTAAAGCGCTCATCTGCCATGGAATAAACGACCGATTTTTTGATTGTCATTTTATTTTATTTAAAGATTGACTAATATTATAGGGATTTTTTATATGTTTATTTTCATCTCAGCTTGAAGATTACTCTGAGTTTTTGTTTCTATTAGCCTATTCTACACAGAGAAAAATACCCCATGAAAACTTGATTTTCTCCAAGAGGGATAAGGCTGGCAACCTGAAACTCTACAGGTACACAGGGTGCTATACACCCTATAACAGGGCACTGCAATCCTGGCTCTTGCATTACTTCTTGTTTCAGTATGACCATTTACCGTTTTTAGCTTTCCCTATGCATTTCCTCCCTATTCTCCATAGAGAACAATACCCTTTGAAAACCTGATTTTTTTTCCAAGAGAGGTAATGCTAGGAGACTAAAACTCTTCAGATACACAGGGCACTTACTCTGCACCCTTCAAAAAGGCACTGCAGTCCTGGCTCTGGCATTACACCTCCTTTCAGTATGACTGTTTACTATTTTTAGGTTTTCCTGTGCATTTCCAGCCTATTCTGCAGAGAGAAACATACCTGATTGAAACTTCATTTTCTCCAAGAAGGATTTATAAATTTAGGAGGCTGAAACTCTACTGGTCCACAGGGTACTGTACACAACAGGGCACTGCACAACAGGGCACTGCAATCCTGGCTCTGGCAATAATTCTTTTTCAATATGACCCTTTACTGTTTTTAGCTTTCCCTATGCATTTCCACTCTGTTCTACATAGCAAAAAGTACCCCTTGAAAACTTGATTTTCTCCAAGAGGGGTAAAGCTATGAGACTGAAACTCTACAGGTGCACAAGGTATTATACATCCTACAAAAGGGCACTACAATCCTGGCTCTGGCATTACTTCTTTTTCAGTATGACCCTTTACTGTTTTGGCTTTCCCGATGTATTTTCCACCTATTCTACATAGAGAAAAATACCCCTTATAAACTTAATTTTCTCCAAGAAGAGTAAATCCAGGAGGCTGAAACTCTTACAGGTAGAAAGGACACTATACACCCAACAACAAGGCACTGCTATTCTGGCTCTACAATTAATATTTTTCAGCATGAGCCTTTACTATTTTTAGCTTTCCCTATGCATTTCCAGCCTATTCATAGAGAAAAGTACCCCTTGAAAACTTGATTTTCTCCAAGAGGGTTAAAGGTAGAAGTCTGAAACTCTGAAATGCACAGGTACTATATACACTTCAAAAGGGTACTGCAATCCTGGCTCTGGCATTACTTCTTTTAGTATGATGATTTAATCTTTTTATAGGTTCATAGGTGTGCACTAGGCTAATGGCACTGGAGCCATTACAACCTAGCCCCCAAAAATTGCCCTGGCAGTGTGTCACCCAATGGTAGTTCAGAAGGGCACTGCAATGCTGACTCTGGCATTACTTCCTGTTTCAGTATGACTGTTTACTGTTTTTGGTATTCACTATGCATTTCCAGTCGATTGAAAACTTGACTTTCTCCAAGAGGGGTAAAATTAGGAGGCTGAAACTCTACAGGTGCACAGGGTACTAAACACACTTCAAAAAAGCATGGGAATCTTGGCTCTGCCATTGCATCTTTTTCCAGTATGACAATTTACTGTTATCTTTCCAGTGCATTTTCAGCCTGTTCTACATAGAGAAAACTACCCCTTCTAAACTTGGCTTTCTCCAAGAAAGATAAAGCTAGGAGGCTGAAACTCTAACAGGTATACAGGATACTATATGTCCTACAAAAGAGATTCCCAATCTGGGCTCTGGCATTACTTCTCAATTTAATATGACTGTTTACTCTTTTCAGCTTTCCCTATGCATTTCCAGCCTATTCTACATACAGAAAAGTCTCCCTTGAAAACTTGATTTTCTCCAAGATGGGTAAAGGTAGGAGGCTGAAACTCTACAAGTGCACAGTGTATTATGCACCCTATGAAGGGGCACTGAAATCCTGGCTCTTGCATTACTTCTTTTTCAGTATGACCCCTTACTGTTTTTAGCTTTCTCTATGCATTTCCAGGCTCTTCTACATAGAGAAAAATATCCCTTGAAAACTTGGTTTTCTGGAAGAGGGGTAAATCTGGGAGGCTCAAGCTCCACAGGTAGATAGGGTACTATACACCCTACAACAGGGCACTGCTATTTTGGCTCTGGCATTACTTCTTTTTTCAGTATGACTGCTAACTCTTTTTATAGGTTAAGAGGCGTGTACTAGGCTAATGGCCCTGGAGCCTTTACAAGCCTCGCCCAAAGAAAATGCCCTGGCATCGTGCCACCCAATGCTAGTTCACAAGGGCACTGCAATCCTGACTCTGGCATTACTTCCTGTTTCAGTATGACCATTTACTGTTTTTAGCTTTCCCTATGCATTTCCAGTCTGTTCCACAGAGAAAAATACCCCTTGTAAACTTGATTTTCTCCAAGACAGATAAAACTAGGAGGTGGAAACTCTACAGGTACACAGGGTACTATACATCCTTCTAAAGAGCACCACAATCGTGGCTCTGGTATTACTAATTCTTTTAATATGACTGTTTACTCATTTCAGCTTTCGCTATGCATTTCCAGTCTATTCTATACACAGAAAAGTATTTCTTGAAAAATTTATTTTCTCCAAGAGGGATAAAGCTATGAGGCTGAAACTCTACAGGTACACAGGCTATTATACAACTTGCAAAAGGGCACTGCAACCCTGGCTCTTACATTCCTACTTCTTTCAATATGACTATTTACAGTTTGTGGCTTTCGTATGCATTTCCAGTCTATTCTACATAGAGAAAAATATCCCTTGAAAACTATTTTCACCATCAGGGGTAAAGCTAGGATGCTTAAACTGTACAGGTACACTTGGTAGTATACACACTACCTGCAAAAGGGCATGACAATCCTCGTTTTAGCACTACTTCTTTCAGTTTGTTTACTTTTTTAGCTTTCCCTATGCATTTCTAGCCTATTCTACATAGAGAAAACTACCCCCTTGAAAACTTTTCTCCTAGAGGGGTACAGCTAGGAGGCTAAATCTCTACAGGTACACAGGCTACTATACTGTCTACAGAAGGGCACCACAATCCTGGCTCTGGCATTACTTAATATGTCCGCTTACTGTTTTTAGCTTTCCATATGCATTTCCAGCCTATACTACACAGAGGAAAAATATCCCTTGAAAACTTAATTTTCTCAAAGACGAGAAAAGCTAGGAGGCTGAAACACTACAGGTACACAGGGTACTGTGCACCCTACAAAAAGTACTGTAATCCTGTCTGTGGCACTACTTCTTTTAGTAGGACCGATTAGTGTTTTTAGCTTTCCCTACGCATTTCTAGCCTATTCTACATACAGAAAAATACCTCTTGAAAACTTGATTTCTCCAGGAGGGGTAAAGCTACGAGGCTGAAACTCTACAGGTACTCAGCAGACTATACTCTATACAAAGGGGCATGGCAATACTGGTGCTGGCATTACTTCTTTCAGTATGACCATTTACTGTTTTGCATTTTCTACATAGAGAAAAATACCCCTTGCAAACTTGATTTTCTCCAAGAGAGATAAAGCTAGGAGGCTGAAACTCTACAGGTACACATTTACACTATACAAATGGCACTGCAATCCGTGCTCTGGCATTATAGGTTCATAGGTCCATACTAGGCTATCTGCCCTAGGGCATTTATAAGCCTAGCCAGAGTGTGTGTGGCTTTCACCACCCCTTAGGATGAGAATACTACTCCCATTTAGGGTTTAGTTTGCTGTGCCTCTGTCTAGTAGTGACACAGAGATGACCCTCGGGGTATACCTACGATCTCCCATCCACTCGTCAACATTTCTCTTGAATAGAGTTAGTGAGGGGCTCTGCCTAACATGGATTGGGATTCTGTTCCAGAGTGCAGGGAGCCTCTGGGTTATGAATCTATCCCTCCAGCACGTCCTATTTATTTCTGTGTTGAGGTTTAAGTCTCTTGCTCTCGTGGCTCTGATGGATTTGGATTTTCTGAGATGGAGCATGTCCATTAATTCCAGATTGAACATGGCCTTGTACGTCAGGCACAGGTCACCTCTGAGTAGGCGGTATGCGACTGAATAGAGCTGGAGTTTTTTCAGTCGGGCAGCATATGACATATGTTTAAGACCCTTTATCTTCTTGGTGAGGAACTTTTGGGGTCTTTCCAACTGCTGCAGGTGTCGGGTAAGATACATCCCAAATGGGGCATTGTACTCAATCATTGGCCTGATAAGAGAAGAGTACAGGGGCACAATGACCTCTCTTGATCTAGATGTGAAACCCTTCATGATAAGGTGGGCAATATAGAAGGTCTTCCTAACCACTTTGGCAATGTGAGTGTCAAATGAGAGGTTACTGTCAACCTGGGTTCCTAGGTCCCTGATTACCTCTTCCGTACTTAATGGATTACCACCTATGTGGTAATTGTTGGGTACCTTGTTTTTCCCAAAGGGTATGACTATACATTTTTTGGCGTTCAGCTTAAGGCCATGGCTCTGGCACCAATTATCCATTTCTATGAGGCCTCTCTGAAGGATGTTTGTGTCCGCTGGAGTATCAATTATGATGCCCAGTTTGCAGTCATCTGCGAACTTTGTCAGCCACAATCCTCCTATGTTTGCCTGTACCTTGGAAAAATAAATGCCGAACAAGAGGGGTCCCAGGAATGAGCCCTGTGGGACACCGCTTGTGACTGGCTTGGAGTCTGACATAGCTCCAGCAACTCTGACCCTGTGGGTTCTGTCCTTGAGCCAGTTTGCAACCCATCTCGTGACATATGGGTTTACATTTAAGCTGGTGAGTTTGTCTATGATGCCCGAGTGGGGTATTGTGTCAAAGGCTTTTGCAAGGTCAAGGTAGGCTGTGTGAACTGCCTTACCCTCATCAATGGCCTTAGTGACTGTTTCAAAAAAGTCGACCAAGTTCAAAAGGCAGGATCTGCCCTTGACAAAGCCAGATTGGGTAGGATCCAATGTCTGTAGGTCCCCAATGTCTTTGTTTATGAGTTCCATAATGATCCTCTCCATAGCTTTGCAGACCAGGCTCGTCAAGCTTATGGGGCGGTAATTTCCAGGGTCCGTAGAAGCACCGCCTTTGTGAAGTGGGACCACTGTTGCCGTATGCCACTCTTTGGGTACATATCCTGTAGTAAGGCTAAGATTAAACAGCAGCCTTATGTGTGGGTTTAGTTCCTCTTGGAGTTCATGTAGCACACAGCCCAGGACACCGTCCGGTCCCATTGATGGTGTGTTTTTAGCTTTAGAGAGGGTGACTCTCACCTGGGCATCTGAGATGTTAGGGAGGCTACACTCTGCTGGGATAGTTATTTCTCCTTTGGCGGGAGGGGGAGGAGAAATTTGCACTGAACCTGTCTGCCAGAATGTTGGCAATGTCATTGGGTTCAGTGTATTTTGTGTCATTTTGGACTAACACTGAGCATATCTGGGAGTTTCCACCCTGGTTTCTAACATAGCTAAAGAAGGCCTTGTGATTGTCTTTTGTGTCTTTTGCGATTTTTCTCTCAAAGTTGGCCTTGGATGATTTTATGAGTGATCTTAGTTTTTTGCTAGTACTGATCAGAGATGCCTTCCCTTTTAGGGATTTTGCTCTGTCATGTAGTAGCTTCCTCCTTCTGTTGTAAAGTTTGTTTATGGCTGGGGTCCACCAGACCGGCGCCTGCCTTTGGGGGAATGGGTCTTGGTTTTATTTGGGATTGCATGATCCATGCATTCTTGAAGGTGCCCGTAGAAGGCATTTGTAAAGGATTCAGCAGTGTGGGTTGTGGTTTCCACTGGCCCAGGGACCTTGAAGGATACCACTTCAGTCTTAAGAAGTGTGAAGTTGGCTTTTGAGAAGTTCTTCACTGTGGTCTTTGTGCAGGGGTGGGGGCGGGATGTGGATTTCCAGTGAGATTAATTTATGGTCTGATCTTACCAATGAGGGATATACTTCCGGTGTGGAGCATTTTGTCCCCATGTTTGTGATTATCAGGTCTAGTATATTGTCTCCTCTTGTGGGAATGGTGACTAGTTGTTCCATCGCATTTGAGTTTATGAATTCTAGGAACCTTTGGGCTAGAGTGTTTGGCCTTGAGTAATGTTCCCAGTCTGTTTGGGTAGTTGAAGTCTCCCAATATGATGGTATTTGGAGAGACATTCATACTCTCCAGTGTCTTCAGGAAGGCTGTGTGGGGTTCCTGAGTTTGAGAGGGTGGTCTGTAGCATGCTACAAACTGTAGCGTTTTGCCTATGGTTAGTTGCACCTGGATGGTCTCCGATGCTTCGTGCATTGCCACTAACCTGGAGGTGTGGGTATCTTTGATGAATATGGATACTCCCCCTCCTTTTGTGGTTCGGTCCAAGTTTTGGGGCCGGAAAGCATGATATGAGGTAAAACCTGATAGTGCTGGGGTGCTTTCAGGAGCCTTGAACCAGGTTTCAGTCACTGCACAGACATCGATGTTCTCCATACTGAGGAGGGCTTTGAGGGCATGCATCTTGAGGTTTAGACTTCTGGCATTGAGCAGCATTACCCTTAGTTTTTTTCCACTTGTGTTTTCTAGGGAGGTAGGTTTGTCATTTGAGCCTTGCCTATAAAGGCACTATGGGGTGGCAAGAGCCTTGGCCAATATCCAGAAGCCCAGGGGTGACAGGTGCAAGCCATCCCTTGCGAAGCAGTGTGGCTTGTCGAGCATGTCATCCCAAGCAGACAGACATTGGATCCCCTTAGAATGACACCAGTAATTAAGCCAATTGTTAAAACTAATCATTTTGTCTTTGTACTGTGGCATCATTCTTGGTGAGGGTAAGATGCTGCTCAGGGTCAGGGTCATACCGGCCTGGGCTACATAATCAGAGAGCTCCTCTATGTCTCTTTTCATGTAGTCCAGGGAGGTACGTCTCAGGTCATTCACACCAGCATGTACAATGACTGAGTCATATTTGTACTTGCTGTGGAGTGACCTGAGTGCTTGTGTTATGTGGTGGATTCTAGCTCCCGACAGGCAGCTTACTGTGACCTTTTCCTTGTTCAGTCTGGTGAGCGGGACGTCAGTGTGTCTGACTATGGAGTCACCTATTACAAGTGTGGCATGTTGTTTGGCCTTAAGGGCTGTGACTGTTTAGCACACTGACTTTGTGAACTATGTGTTGCATGTGCTATGTCTTGAGGTGGCGGTTGTTTGGGTGTCTGCTTTGGAGGCCTCTGTTGTTTTGGTAGATTTTTAATCAGCGCCTCCGAGTATGTTTTTGTGTGTTTATGTGTTTGGTTTGCAGTTGTGATAGTTCTATGTGAGACTGGGTTTGTGGTGTGCATGGTTACCTTCTCCTCCTGACTGGTCTTGCCAGTATTGAATTGAGAGAGCTCAGCCTCCAGTTTGGCTATATAGTTGCATCTCTCGCATATATTTGTATTTGTTGGGAGGAGGAGAGGGTTGTCTGTGTACATGAGGCAATTGTAACATTGCCTCAAGATTCCCAGATTCACCAGCTGAACAGGAGAGGATGCCAGCAACTGACCCTTCGACATGCTAGAATAGTGAAAAAGATTGCTGTGTAACTGAGTCAGAAAGGATCTATAGGGAAATGGGTACTCAACAGAATTTAGGTGAATGAAGTACTTTCTTTTGTTTAAGAGTGCTTTACCTGTATAAAAAATGCTTTAGGAGCAAGTGCTGAACTTTTCAGTTAGAGTATAGGCTGTTTAGATTGCAAGTAGAGCAGTTCTAAGGGAAAAATTGAACAGTAGACTTTACGGAGCCAGAAATAGTTTAAACTTGATTAACCGGCGCTGCCCGATGTTGCTCTATGAGCAACTTTGTGCTAATTCGCGCAAAAATGGGCTTTATGTCTTTTTTCAGCATGACCGTTTACTGTTTTTAGTTTTCAAAATTCATTTCCTGCCTATTCTACATAGAGAAAAAAAATAAAACTTGATTTTCACCAAGACAGTTAAAGCTTGGAGGCTAAAACTCTACAGGTACACAGAGTACTATGCACACTACAAAAGGGCACCACAATCCTGGCTCTGGCAATACTTTTCGGTATGACCATTTACTATTTTTAGCTTTCCCCATGGATTTCCAGCCTATTCTACATAGAGAAAAGTATCTCTTGAAAACTTGATTTTCTCCAAGAGAGGTAAAGCTTTGAGGCTGAAACTCTATAAGTGCACAGGGTATTATACAGCCTACAACAGGGCACTGCAATCTTGGCTGTGGCACTACTACTTTTAGTATTACCATGTACTGTTTTAGTTTCCCTATGCATTTCCAGCTTATTCCACCCAGAGAAAAATATGCCTTGAAAACTTGATTTTCTCCAGGGGAGTAACTCTAGGAGGCTGAAATTCTACAAGTACACAGGGTGCTATACACATTCTACAACAGGGCACTGTAATCCTGGCTCTGGCATTACTTATTCCAGTAAGACCGTTTACTGTTTTTAGTTATCCCTATGCATTTCCAGCCTATTCTACATAGAGAAAAAAAAAACATTTGAAAACATGATTTTCACCAAGACAGTTAAAGTTTGGATGCTGAAACTGTACAGGTACACAGGGTATTATGCACACTACAAAAGGGCACTACGATCCTGGCTCTGGTAATATTTTTTTCGGTATCACCATTTACTAGTTTTAGCTTTAAAAATGAAAACTTGATTTTCTCCAAGAGGGTTAACTCTTAGCAGCCAGAAATTCTACAGGTACACAGGGTACTATACAACACCACAACGGGAGACACAAAAATGCTCTCTCTTTACTTGTTTTTTCTAAGAGACCGTTACTCATTTTAGCTTTCCCAGTGCATCCCAGCCTAGTCTACATAGAGAAACTGGCCATTGAAAACTTGATTTTCCCCACGAGGGGTAAAGCTTGGAGGGTGAACATCCAAAGGTACACATAGGGACATACTACTAAAGGACACCACAATCCTGGATCTGGCATTACTTCTTATTTCAAAAAGACCGTCTAATTTTTTTAAGCTTTTCCTATGCATTTCCTGCCTACTCTGCATACAGAAATATTCCTCTTGAAAACTTGACTTTCTCCAAGGGGGTAAAGGTAAGAGTCTGAAACTGTACAGGTACACAGGGTACAAAACACTCTACAAAAGGGCAGCGCAATCCTGGCTCTGGCATTACTTCTTTCAGTATGACCATTTACTGTGTTTAGCTTTCCCTACACTTTCCAGCCTACTCTACGTAGAGAAAAATACTCATTGAAAACTTGATTTTCTCCAGGAGGGGTAAGGCAGGCAGGCTGAAACTCTACAGGTACGTCTGGTGCTATACACCCTATAACAGGGCACTGCACTCCTGGCTCTGGCATTACTTCTTGCTTCAGTATGATGGTTTACTATTTTCCTTTCCCTATGCATTTCCAGCCTAATATACATACAGAAAAATACCTCGTGAAAACTTGATATTCTGCTAGACAGGAAAAATTATAAAGCTTAAACACTACATGTAAATACAGTACAATACACATTACAAAAGGCACTGCAATCCTGGCTCTAGCATTACTTCTTTCAGTACGACTGTGTACTGTTTTTAGCTTTCTCTTTGCATTTGCAGCCTATTCTACATAGAGAAACATACCCCATGAAAACTTGATTTAGTCCAAGAGGGGTAAAGCTAGGAGGCTGAAATTCTACAGGTACACAGGGTGCTTTATCCCCTACAAAATGGCAGTGCAATCCTGGTTCTGGCATTACTTCTTTCAGTGTGATGGTTTACTGTTTTTGTTTCCCCTATGCATTTCCATCCTATCCTACAAAGAGAAAATCACCCCTTGAAAACTTGATTTTCTCCAAAACGGGTAACTCTAGGAAGCAAAAAACTCCACAGGTGCACAGGGTACTATACATTCTACAACAGGAGACTGCAATCCTGGCTCTGGCATTACTTTTCAGTATGACTGTTTACTCATTTTAGCTTTCCCAATGCATTCCAGCCTATTCTACATAGAGAAACTGACCCCTGAAAACTTGATTTTCCCCAAGAGGTGTAAAGCTTGGAGGCCGAACATCCAAAGGTACACAGGGTACTATACATACTACAAAAGGGCAACACAATCCTGGATCTGGCATTACTTCCTGTTTCAGTATGACCGTTTACTGTTTTTAGTTTTCCCTTTGCATTTCCTGCCTACTCTGCACAGAGAAATATTCCTCTTGAAAACCTGATTTTCTCCAAGAGAGGTAAAGGTAGGAGGCTGAAACTGTACAGGTACACAGGGTACTAAACACTCAACAAAATGGCAGTGCAATCCTGGCTCTGGCATTACTTTTTTCATTATGAACATTTACTGTGTTTAGCTTTCCTGTGTTTTTCCAGCCTATTCTACGTAGAGAAAAATACTCCTTGAAAACTTGATTTTTTTCCAAAGGGGTAAAGCTAGAAGGCTGAATCTGTACAGGTACACAGAGTACTATACACCCTAGAAAATGGCACTACAGTCCTGACTCTGCAATTACCTCTTATTTCACCATGACTGTTAAAAGGGTTTACCTTTCCCTATGCATTTCCAGCTTATTCTACAGGGAGAAAAATACCCCTTGAAAACGTGACTACCTCCAATCTGGGTAAAGGTAAGAGGCTGAAACTCTACAGGCACACAGGGTACTAAACACACTACAACATGACACTGCAATCCTGGCTCAAGCATTACTACTTTCAGTATGACAGTTTACTATATTTAGCTTTCCATATGCATTTTCAGCCTATTCTACATAGAGAAAAATACCACTTGTGATTTTGATCAAGACAGGTAAAGCTTGGAGGCTAAAACTCTACAGGTACACAGGGTACTATACATTCTACAACAGAGCACTGCAATCCTGCTGGAATTCCTACTTTTAGTATGATCCTTTACTGTTTCAAAGATTCCCTATGCATTTCCACTTATTCTACATAGAAAAAAATACCACTTGAAAACTTGATTTGGTGGACAGGGTATTGCACACCCGGCAACAGGGCTTTGAAATCCTGGCTCTGGCATGACTTCTTGTTTAAGTATGACCGCTTGCTGTCTTTTGCTTTCCCTATGCATTCCAAGATGGCAGGCATGGCAGAAAGTGGAGCTGCTGCTGCAGCTGTTTCTAGTGATAACTGTCTCTAGTGTTCATTTTTCAATTCCTAAACTTGATTCTGTTGGAAATTCTGGCGATTCAGGTTCTGATTCTATCACTGATTCGCAAATCATACAAGACTCGCAAACACAAGTTCTTTTAGAGTGGGGTGAACATATGGAAGTGGCTTCTCCCTCTGAAAATAGAGGCCTTGAAGTTGTCCAATATTTTCTGGAATTCTAGCCTGCATTTGTCTCCTACTGTGGGGACTGCTGTTACTATGGGCCTACTTCCAGTTTGCTGACAACTGTTTTTTCTCAAGCTTCTCCTTCTACAACTGATGTTAATGCAATTGCAAATAACAATTGTTTTCTTCACAACAATCTGGTACATCTGCTCACCATTTCAATTTAGCTTCAGCTAGGGTTAATGCTATGGGTGTTTCTGCTGTTACGAATAGTCTTTCCTCTGCATCTTCTGTGACTGCATCTTCCTCCCTTTCGTATGCTGCATCTTCTGTGACTGCATCTTCCTCCCTTTCGTATGCTGCAGTTACAGATATGCATTCAGCAGATGTTAACTCCATGTCTACAAAGCAGAGGTTGATACAAAAGTCCTATTCAGCTTAAAACTGTTTCTGGTCAGCCTACTAACAAGGCAATTCTTTGGAAGGGACTTTTAAAGTCACTGGGAGTGTCTTTGTCTTATCTATGTGCTATAATACATTTGGGAAGGGACCCATTTGCTGATGTCCATTTTAAGACACAGGTCTCAGCTGTTAAATTCCACTCTGCTTTTTTGCCTCATAGCTCTGAGGCTCCCTTCAATACTTATGGCATTTCCCAGATGAATGTTCAGTTCCACAGGAAAGTCACCTTGCATTTTTGCAGTGTTTATGTCCAGGAATCGCAAATACAGGACTATTTGCTTAGTATGCTTTTGTTTTTAACGTGGAAAAATCTTTCACTCTGGGATGGTGGCTGGATTGCCTGGGTTGCTCTGCATGTATGTGATAATTGAGTGCAGCATATTCCAGGAGTCTGTTTCATCTCAGGACAGAGAAGTGTTCTTTGGTATGTTGAACAGCCCAAGACTTTTCTTTTGTGGTGCTTTCTCCCACGTTGTTACAGAATGACCTAAGAGGTATACGAAATGTGGCTCAGTGTCACATTTTGCAAGGGATAGTACAGTCAATGGTTCATTCTGTTCAGAACCACATCATTGGACTGATTAAGGATCATGAAAACATTGCCATGTAAACATAAATAACTAAACAGAGACACTTCAGACTATAAAAACAGTTGTGCATATCCACCTGGTAAAAAAATTGTTCCACGTGGTCCTGATGAGCGACCTGTGGATGTTGAACTTATTAATGACTTTGTTGAGCATGAAGATGTTTTTTTAGAACAGCAGAACGGACCAAGGAGGTCCGAGAGACTTATGAACAGGGGGTTTAACGGGCAAGAATGCACAGTTTTTCCATGCCCGAGAGATGAAGGGCAACCGAAGGGGTCGTTTTTAGACTTTGACGAAACAAAAGTTGTAAATGTTTTTAATACTGATAGTATGTGTTGTACTGGTGTTATTGCTGAATTAGATGACACTGGGCCTTTTCTAGAAGTTTTTTTGTGATGATTTGCTTGATCAACATACTGGTATGAGGTATCAAATTTTGAACAAGTTTGTTTTTTTTATATATAACTATAATGATTTAGAGGTTTGTGATGCACACTTTGACCTGTTTAGTAAAGGTACTAATTTTGTTCCTAGTTTTAGGTTAGATATTGCTCAAGTTTTAATTAATTTAAAATTCTTTATGAGACAGTTGAATTTAAAGATTGTTTTCTCCATCTCTAATAACTTTAAGGAGGGTGATGTGGATTTGGATGCTACACATGTGCTTAAGAGAAAAAGTATTTTTATTCCACCCCCCAACTTCGAAGTTATGTTGTTGGAAAAAATGGCTGAGTCTGAATTTAGGAGGATATTATCACAAAAAACTTTATGGATAGATAACCTTTCAGACAATGAGAGACTTATTTTGAAAAGTCTCAAGGCCTCCCAACAGATATAGGTTTATGAAACCTGATAAAGGTGGGGGTATGGTCATAATGACCAAAATAGACTACACCACTAAGATGATGGAGATTTTGAATGATGAGTCAACATATAGTAGGGTATAGTGAATCGAGCATATGCTAAAATTGATTTGTTTTTGCATGATGCATTATTTCAAGGTGTTATTAATGAAGTGGAGTTTAATTATCTTACAGTAAAGTTTCCTACTTTACCTACTATCTTTGGCATCCCTAAAGTCCATAAGGGTACTGATAATTTGCTTTTTAGACCAATTGTTGCTGCTAGAGGTTCTAAGACAGAACCCCTTGCGTCATTTATTGATACTTGGTCTAAGTCAGCTGTTGGTGAAGCTACACATATTTTGAAGGATTCGTGGCACTGCCTTGAGAGACTGAGGGATGTCAAAGTTAACAATTGTAGTTTTGGTTTTTTAACCATTGATGTAGTCAACCTTTTCTCTGTTATCCCACACCAGCTAGGTTTGGATATGTGTTTTATGAAAGTCTTTCTACTAGTATTATTGTAGACAAAAACAAAATTAATTTACTTCATGACCTTATGGAATTAGTTTTAAAAAATAATTTTATTTTATTTGAAGGTGAACTTTATCAGCATCTTACTGGTGTGGCAATGGGAGCGAAGTGTGCCCCGGTTTTCTCCAACTTGGTATTGTTGACGTGGGAAAAGCTTTATGTTTTTTCCTCTAAATATTATGACAATATTATTTTATATAACAGATTTTTGGATGATTTGTTAATTTTATGGAAGGGTGACGAAGAAACAGTGGTTGAATTTGTTGAATATTTAAACAGCACCACTGAATTTTTTAAATTTACATATACTTGGAATGATGAAGTGATTAACTTTCTGGATCTGACCATCAGTAAAACCAATGATGGTTTCTCTAGTAATATATTTAGAAAGGAGGCATACTCCATTTCCCTGCTGCATTTTGGAAGTTGTCACCCTTGGCATCAGAGAAAAGGTATTGTGAAGGGACAAATGGTCAGGATTTCCAGATTAGTTAGCAATGATGAAATTTTTAAGGAGGAAATTTTTAAGTTAATTGGAATGTTTTTGGAGCGGGGGTATCCCCTTAATTTACTTCTTAAAATTAAGAAAGAAGTGATGAAAAAAAGGGGTACACAGTACATTCCTATTTTGAAAAAATAATGCTTCAATAGTGCAGACTGTTAATAACAGAACTGGAGCATTTTTTGTATTAAAGTACAACAACAGGTCTTATGAATTAAGTGCAAGTTTGAGAAGTTTATGGAAATGCTGTTTGGGTGATCAAAACAAAGCAATTTTAGGTCCAGAACCATTGATTGTATTTAGTAGAGGTGAAAATTTAAAATCAATTTTGGAAAGGGAAGTTAGACCCCACAAGAAATCAATTATGAGAAAATGTGGGGCCTGTAAGTGGTGTAGGTTTATTAGTGAAGGATCTTATGTATGTGTTTTTGACTTTAGATACACTATTGCTTATCCTGGGGTGTGCAATTGTAACACCAAGAACCTGGTCTACATTGCCTCTTGTACTGCATATGTGAGGCATTTTATGTTGGTAAGACCATTCGTAGACTTAGGGATAGGATATCTGAACATGTCAGATCCATCAGGAGAAAGGACACACACAATGCACTTTATTTACACACCACCACATGTTCTAATTTTAAAAAGTTTGTGTTTTTTGTGGTGGATCGTGTTATTAACTCTGGGAAAGGAATTGATTTGGTTAACAAAGTGGGCATGTTAGAAAGTGAATGGCAACTTAGGTTAAATGCCTTGAAATTCCCTGGTCTTAATAATTGTGTATCTTTGATGCCCATTCTAAAGTTTAAATCTAACCAGATTTAGTATCTTTTTTACGTTAACTGTTTACATTTATATATTTATATTTTTGAATATTTAATATTTGTATTTGATGTTTATTATAATAGTATAATTATTAATTTATATGTTTATACATTATTAATTCAAGGTGGAAAAAGTGTGTGGCCAAGCTGAATCATCACATTTATTTATTGGAAAGGAATTTTATTGGTTGATGTATTTTTAACTGCACCTATCATTGTGGGGTTGGGTACTATAAAGATGTTTTTTGTTCACTGGTTAAATGCCTCTGAAGAAGCCAGTATAGTTCTGGTGAAAGCGCTAAGTCATTTGTTATTAAAGCCGTTTGTCTGATCGTTTTCCTCACCGTTCATTTGGTTCGTTCTCAGTGGCTGTTTATTACCTGATACTTCAATTTTCCCTTTTGGGATTTTTTGTTTGTTGACTTCTACTGATAAGTTTGATGAGCCTTTTCTTGTGGATATTTCTTCTCCTGTTGCTGGGCCACCTGTGGTTTCAGAGTTTGTGTCTAGTTCTGATTTACTGACTGTTCCTGGATTGGTTTCTGCTTCCTCTCAGTTAATTACTCTTCCGCCAGAGGACTCTGTTCCTAACTGTTTAACTGTGAAGGATAACATGAAGTCTGAGAATGTTGCAGTGACTGCCCAAGAGGGAGTTAGCATGAGCTTTGACTTACTAAGGACAAGGGCTGTATCAAAGTTCATTGGCATAAACATTTGAAGTCCACCTCAGACTATCATGGCTGATTTTTCTTTTGCTTTTTTGATGACATTACTATGGCGTTTATGGATTTTTGATTGGGTCAGGTAACTTACTTGCTCTATTATTTCTCTATTGGACATTGGACTTTTGTCTTCACAGGCTGATGCAATGGGACTCCCTTTGGGCTGATGGTGCCATTTGGTCCAAAAATTTGGAGTCACACTCTGGACTTATTTCATATTGTGTCTCTTTAGTCAAACTTTGTGATGCTATTCATGTTGTTCCTGCAAGGTTCTTGATGTAAAAATTGATGCTTGTTTTTTACATTTCGTTTTTTTGTATGCTTATACAAACACTACAGAGAGATCAGTTATTTTGCATATTAACTCCCTTTCTTCTTATTGATGTTCTAATTGTTGTCTGTGGTGACTGTCATTTAAATGAAGGCTCTCAGAGTTCTAGCAGTGATGTAAAGGCATGTTATAAGGCAATGGGGATTGCTTCCTTGTCTTTAATTCCACTGCCTGTGTTTACTTATAGGGGTATGGTAAGGACGACCACTGGATTATTGATGGCATTTCTTGTCTTTGTTTTGCTCAGATGCTACTTCCAAATAATTATGTTTTTCAGATCACACTGCAATGCATTTTTCTTTTCGGGTCAATTGTAATGCATTAAAATGTCATGGGTTTCCATGCATGAATGTTTCTTGTTTGGCTATTGCTACTTGACAATCTATTCTTCATGAGCTATGGGAAGATCACAATACGTTGTATGCTTTGTATAATTCCTTCTCTGATTGTGGGTTGATTTTAAACTTAAACTGTCATCTTGGTGTGCATGGTTTAAGAGGTTTCACACTCAGTTGAAACTTCTTACCAAAGATGTCTTTTTTCAATATCAAACTTCTGCACTCACTGATTTACCTACTGCTTTGAGCTGTCTGAGGGATCTCTGTGACCTCAATTTGCATAGAGTTAAGAATAAGTTACATAATTTAGCTCACTCATTCCAGGGTAGGGGAAGAGTATTTTTTTACCTTGTATAGAAAAAAAAAACTTTTGCCTAAAGAATCTTTAATGCATTGTGTACGGGATTCTTCAGGTGTGTTGGTTAACACAGACAGTTATGTTGAATTTTGTGAATGAGTATTTTAGTTTGATTCAGGGAAAATCTGATTCTTACATTTCTTGGACTGTTCCTCCTATGCCTGCTGTCTCATTTCAAGTGTTGGTTCTATCTGAACTTTAGAAGGCTGTTGCATTAATGACTCCTAGGCATTCTGTGCCTGGTCTGGATGGCATTCTTTAAGAATTTTATACTTCTCTATTGATGGAATATCAATTATGGGTTGTTGATCTGTTTAATGATTGGTTACAACAAGGTTTTATCAATTCCTGTCGCAGATTGCATTGTTTGGAAAAAGGGTGATAGGGCTTCTTTGTCGAATTGGTGCCCTGTAGCCCTTTGTAATACAGATTATAAACTGTTTTGTAAAATTCTACAATTGCGTTTACATTTCCAGATGCATTTTTTGGTGGATGCAGGGGTTTTTTGAAATCCGGGCTGGCCTGTTTGGGATTTGTTGTTTTTGTTGAAATTTCTTAACATGTTTTGAATTCTTCTACAGCTTTGATGGTTTCTTGTGATAGTGAAAAAAGTGTTTGATATTTCCCATTCTGTTTTAAGATTTTCTTTATGTATTTTTTTCATCCTCAGTTCCGGCACTGTATTGAGTCTATTTATTCTAATATTGTCACTGTTGCTCTTCCTGTTATTAATGGTTGGATTAGGCAGGCAGTTCACATGCACAATGGCATCAGGCAGGGGTGCCTGTTGAGCATTTTTTAACTTTGGTGGTCAGTGTAATTTATCATCATTATTGTCTCTCTACTCAGCTGTTGCTTCATTCTTTTAATTTTGCTGGTGTTTTAGTTCAATGTTTGGTCTCCAATGCAGACATCACTTTTTTGGCAGAGGATTTATACGCTTTTCAGTATTTTTTGACGGTTTTATTGCCCCTTTTTCAGGTGGTGGGATTATCCCTCAACTTTTCTAAATCTGTTGGTCTTTCTACACAGTCAGTTGACCCTCTAGAATTGAGGGGTTTACAATTTACTTCTGATGGTTTCATGATATTATAGGTTCATAGGTAGATACTAGGCTATCTGCCCTAGGGCATTATAAGCCTAGCCAGAGTGTAGTTGGCTTTCATCTCCCTATTAGATTAGCCTACTGTGCATCTGTAAAGTAGGTCACAGAAGGTACCCTTTTAAGATTAGTTTACTGTGCCTCTGTCTAGCAGGGACACAGAAGAGATCCCAAGGGTGAATTTGCGATTTCCCATCCACGCATCCAGATTTCGCTTGAAGAGGGTCAGCGAGGGGCTATGTCTAACATGAATTGGGATTCTATTACAGAGTGAGGGGAGCCTCTGGGAAATTAATCTGTCTCTCCAGCATGTCCTATTTATTTTTGTGCTGAGGTTTAGGTCCCTGGAGCGTGAAGCTCTAAGGGACTTGAGGTGGAGCATGTCCATTAATTCTGGGTTTGACATGGCTTTGTATGTTAGGCATAGATCGCCTCTGAGTAGATGCTAAGCAACTGAGTAGAGCTGGAGTTTCTTTAGTCGAGCTGCATAGGACATCTGTTTGTAGCCCATGATCCTCTTGGTGAGGTACTTTTGGGGTCTCTCCAGTTGCTGCAGGTGTCGGGTAAGGTACATCCCAAAAGGGGCATTGTATTCAATTATGGGCCTGATGAGTGATGAATAGAGGGACACAACTCTCTTGATCTAGATGCGAACCCTTTCGTGATAAGGTGGGCTATATAGAAGGTCTTTCTAACCACTTTGGCAATGTGATTATCAAAGGAGAGATTACTATCTACGTTGGTCCCCAAATCTCTAATTACTTCTTCCGTACTTAATGGATTACCACCTATGTGGTAATTTGTGGGCACCTTGTTTTTCCCAAAGGGGATGACTATGCACTTTTTAGCATTTAGCTTGAGGCCGTGGCTCTGGCACCAAGCATCCTTTTGGAGGATGCTTGTGTCAGCTGGAGATTCAATTATGGCCCCCAGTTTGCAGTCATCTGCGAACTTTGTCAGCCATAATCCCCCCGTGTTAGCCTGAACCTTAGAGAAGTATATACTGAACAAGAGAGGTTCCAAGAACTGAGCCCTGTGGGACGCCACATGTAACTGGTTTGGATTCGGACATGGCACCTGTTATTCTGACCATGTGGGTTCTATCTCTGAGCCAGTTTGCAACCCATCTTGTGATATAGGGGTTGATATTTAAGCTGGTAAGCTTATTTATGATGCCAGAGTGGCGTATTGTGTCGAAGGCTTTGGCGAGGTCCAGGTAGGCTGTGTGGACTACCTTGCCCTCATCTATGGCTTTGGTAACTGTTTCAAAGAAATCAACTAGGTTTAAGAGGCAAGATCTGCCCTTAACAAAGCCGAATTGGGTAGGGTCCAGTGTCTGGAGGCTCCCAATGTCTTTGTTTATGAGTTCCATGATAATACGCTCCATAGCTTTACAGACCAGACTAGTCAGGCTTATGGGGCGATAGTTTCCAGGGTCCGTTGTGGCACCACCTTTGTGGAGTGGGACCACTGTAGCTGTACGCCATTCTTTGGGTACATATCCTGTAGTAAGGCTAAGTTTGAGCAGTGACTTAATGTGATGGTTCAGTTCTTCTTGGAGCTCGTGTAAGACACAACCTGGGACACCGTCCAGTCCCATAGATGCTGTGTTTTTTGCTTTGGAGAGGGCAGCTTTCACCTGTGCATCTGTGATGTCAGGGAGGTTACATTCAGTTGGGATAGGCATTTGCTCCTTTGGGGGGGAAGGGGGGGGTTTGCGCTGAATCTGTCTGCCAGGATGTTGGCTATGTCTGTAGGTTCAGTATATTTTGTACCGTTATGCAACAATTGTTTATGGTCTGATCTTACCAATGAGGGGTTTACCTCTGGTGTGGAACATAGGGTCCCCATGTTGGTGATGACCAGGTCCAATATGTTGTTCCCTCTTGTGGGAGTGGTGACCAGTTGTTCCATTGTGTTAGAGTTTATAAATTCAAGGAACTGTTGGGTGAGGGTATTTGGGCTTGAGTAGTTTTCCCAGTCAATGCTTGGGTAGTTGAAGTCACCCAGTAACATAGTGTTTGGAGAGACCTTCATATTCTCCAGTGTTCTCAGGAATGCCAAGTGGGGTTCCTGTAATAGGGAGGGTGTTCTGTAGCAGGCTACAAACAGAAAGGCAGTTTTGCCCGCTGTTAGTCGCACATGGATGGTTTCCAATGCTTCGTGCAGTGCCACTAACCTGGAGCTGTAGTTATTTTTGATGAATATAGATACCCCCCCTCCTTTTGTGCTTTGGTCCGAGTTTTGGGGCCGAAACGCATGGTATGAGTTATAACCTGGTAGTGCTGGGGTGCTCTCAGGAGCCTTGAACCAGGTTTCTGTTACTGCACAGACATCGATTTTCTCCATACTGAGGAGAGCCTCGAGTGCATGCATTTGAGGTTTAGACTTCTGGCATTGAGTAGCATTACCTTTAGTTTTTTTATCATCCTTGGGTTGTCTATGGAGGTGGGTTTGTCCTTTTAGCCTTGCCTAAAAAAGGCACTATGGGGGTGGCAAGAGCCTTGGCCAGTATACGAAAGCCTAAGGGTGACAGGTGCAAGCAGTCCCTAGCGAAGCAACGTGGCTTGTCGAGCATGTCATCCCAGGCTGACAGACACTGGATCCCCTTTGAATGACACCAATACTTTAGCCAATTGTTGAAACTGATCAATTTGTCTTTATACTGTGGCATCATTCTTGGTGAGGGCAAGATGCTACTCAAGGTCAGGGTCATACCAGCCTGGGCTACATGGTCAGAGAGCTCCTCTGTCTCTTTTCATGTATATTCCAGGGAGGTATGTTTCAGGTCATTCACACCAGCATGGACAATGACAGAGTCATACTTGTACTTGCTTTGGAGTGACCCGAGTGCTTGCGTTATGTGGCGGATCCTGGCACCCGACAGGCAGCTTACAGTGACCTTCTCCTTGTTCAGTCTGGTGAGCGGGATGTCAGTGTGTCGGACAATAGACTACCCTATAACAAGTGTATTTGGTGTGTTGTTTAGCCTTAAGGGCTGTGACTGTGAGGCACTTTTGTGAGATATGTGATTCGTGGGTACTGTTGAGAGGTGGCTGTTGCTTGGATATCTGCTTAGGAGGTCTTTGCTGTTTAGGCAGATTTTTATTTAGAGCCTCCGAGTATGTTTTTGTGTGTTTATGTGTTGGGTATGCAGATGCAATAGGTCTGTGTGAGACTGGATTTGTTGTGTGGATGGTTACCTTTTCCTCCTGACTGACTGTGCCAGTCTTGGGTTGAGAGAGCTCTGCCTCCAGTTTGGCTGTGTAACTGCATCTCTCACATGTATTAGAGTTTGTTGGAAGGAGGAGAGGGTTGTCTATGTACACAAGGCAATTGTAACATTGCCTCAAAATTCCCAGATTCACCAGCTGGACTGGAGAGCAACCTTGAAACTGACCCTTGGACATACCAGATTAGTATAGGGAACTGTTTTTTTTACTGATCAGATTAGGGAAGGGAACTGATTTTTCATTTGATCAGGAAGGACCAATCGGGAGCCTAATACTTATGAGAAGTCAAGGAGGGTGTAGTGCTTTAGTTAGTTAGTTAGTGTTTTCTTATAAGAGCTGAGCAAGTGCAGGGCTTTAGAAAGAGAATAGAGTGATTACTTTGAGAGTTTGAACAGTTCTAAGGGAAAAAGTGAAGAGCTGACTTTGTGGAGCCTGGAATAGTTTAAACCTGTTTAGGCGGCGCTGCTCAGTGCGCAAAACCGCGCAAAAAGAGAGTTGTAGGTTTTTAAGAGAGAGATCAAGGAGTTTAGAATTGACCCAAAATAGCCAATAAAACTACAGCTTCTAGGTAGTAACCACTCTTCCAGGGGCAGGCAGGCTGTTCAGTGTTAACCACTCCCACTGGTGAACACAGAGACTTCCCTTTAGCGCAAGCAAGCACTGGCCTTCTAGAAACTTCCAAACAGTTCAGAACAGCAAATCTGTAACTGAACTTTCTTAACTTTCAGAAAGTGGGAAAAAAGCAAGATTTTTTTTGCTTTTTTTTCCCTTTTTGTTGCAGTTTAAAGGTAGCAGAGATACACAAGCAGCAAAATAATCACAACAGTGTAATAAATGACCCTACACTTGAGTGCTAGGCCAAAATCAGGTAAAATGCAGTTTTTAGAGAAAAAAACGATTTTAAATTAAGTGCAACACAGGAAATGCAGTAAACAGGCTCTAGATGTGTTCCAAGTACTGTTACTGTTACATATATAAACTTTAGCAAGCTGGAAAATGCCAAACAATAGGTGGCAAAGCAAAAAAACTTAAAATCAGAGGTATTAGGTATGCCATATGGGTCTGTAAAGTTTGTGCATGACCATTGAAAGTGTTGACACTACCATGTCATTCTTTCTTTTTTGGAATACTTTTTCATTATCTTATTTTTAAAAAGTTTATATAGTTTCATAGTTTAGTACTAGGCTATCTGCCCTGGGGCATTTATAAGCCTAGCCATAGTGATGTGGCTTTCGCCACCCCATGTAATGGTACAAAAGTGTACAGAATAGATTTAGAATACTGTGCCTCTGTCTAGTAGTGACACAGTGAAGACCCCCTTACATAATAGAATTAGTTTACTGTGCCTCTGTCTAGTAGTGACACAGTGATTTCTCTTGAAGGCAGTCAGTGAGGGGCTCTGCCTAACATGAACTGGGATTCTGTTCCAGAGTATGGGAAGCCTCTGAGTTATGAATCTGTCCCTCCAGCATGTCCTATTCATATTTGTAAGGAGGTTTAAATCTTTAGCTATCGTGGTTCTGATGGATTTGGATTTTTTGAGGTGGAGCATGTCCATCAATTCCTGATTGGACATGGCCTTGTAAGTCAGGCACAGATCACCTCTGAGTAGGCGGTATGCTACTGAATAGAGCTGGAGTTTCTTTAGTCTGGCAGCATATGACATATTTTGGAGACCCTTGATCCTCTTGGGGAGGTATTTTTGGGGTCTCTCCAGCTGTTGCA
Organism: Protopterus annectens; assembly: GCF_019279795.1. Taxonomy (NCBI): domain Eukaryota; kingdom Metazoa; phylum Chordata; order Ceratodontiformes; family Protopteridae; genus Protopterus; species Protopterus annectens. The sequence goes on from NC_056731.1 coordinate 486,473,106, forward strand.
AGTGCCAGGTGAGGTATATACCAAATGGGGCATTGTACTCAATCATGGGCCTGATAAGGGAGGAGTATAGGGGTACAATGACCTCCTTTGATCTGGATGTGAATCCCTTCATGATAAGGTGGGCAAGGTAGAAAGTCTTTCTAACCACTTTGGCAACGTGGGTGTCAAATGAGAGGTCACTATCGACTTGGGTCCCCAGGTCTCTGATTACTTTTTCTGTACTCAGTGGGTTACTGTCTATGTGATAATTTGTGGGTACTTTGTTTTTCCCAAAGGGGATGACAATACATTTTTTGGCATTTAGTTTAAGGCCATGACTCCGGCACCAGTTGTCCGTTTCAGTGAGGCCTTTCTGTAGGATGTATGTGTCAGCTGGTGTATCGACTATGGCACCTAGTTTGCAGTCATCTGCGAACTTTCTCAGCCACAACCCTCCCATGTTTGCTTTCACATCTGAGAAATAAATGCCAAACAAGATGGGTCCCAGGACAGAGCCCTGTGGGACACCACTTGTGACTGGCTTTGAGTTTGACATGGCTCCAGCGATTTTGACTTTATGGGTTCTATCCTTTAGCCAGTTTGCAACCCATCTTGTGACATATGGATTTACATTTAAGCTGTTGAGCTTGTCTATGATGCCCGAGTGGGTTATTGTGTCGAAGTCTTTAGCCAAGTCCAGGTAGGCTGTATGGACTGCATTGCCCTCGTCAATGGCTCTAGGGATTGTTTCGAAAAAGTCAACCAGGTTCAAATATGTTGAATAGATACTTTTTAAGTAAACTGATTTATATTTTATGTTTATTTTTTTCCTTTAGAATGGGCAGCACGCTTGTTGAAGTCTAACTTTTTTGGAGAACTCAGTTGAATCCCATTAATGGCGGCATAGTTTACTCATCTCCTGCTAATGGGGGTTGTGCATTAAAACACTGTTTTGAATTGAAGGATGTACAGGTTATTGCTTCCAAGTATACATTATAGCAGTGAGAGGTTTCTTTGTCTCATTGGTCCTTGTAAAGGATTATTTTAGTTAATTACCATACCATTGATGCTTATTCATCATTCTCTTTTGCTCAGTTGCACAGTCTCAGGAAGCCTCGTCTTTCATATTCTAAGGTACCATATTGGAAAGGTTTTTTATGGCAGTCTTCCTTAGAAAAATTGCCATTATGTGTTGCTTTAATTTTCAAGTCATTAGCAGATAGATGGTGTTTTCATTCAGGATTGTTGTGACATTGAATTTTCTTAACAGATTTGCCTTTATTGTAATCGCATTAGCGTTTTTTGGGAAGTTATACAGCTGAAATTTTTTGTTGCTTATTTATTTCCTTTAACTATGGAGATTATGGCAGGCTGTGGGATCCTGTTGTCACTAGAACTGATTTTTTTCTTAATTTCTGCATTATTATTATGGAAAGCTTGATGCTATGAAGCCAAGAATATGAAAGTGTATTTATTTTGTTTCCTTCCCTGTCATCAGATGACAGGTTTGGTTGGTCAAGTGGGGGATGGGTGATCTGACTCTATAGTTTGTATACCTTTACTTTATGACCATTTACAGTTTTTGGCTTTCCGTATACATTTCCAGTCTATTCTACATAGAGAAAAATACCCCTTGAAAACTTTTTCACCAATAGGGATAAAGCTAGGATGCTTAAACTGTACAGGTACACATGGTGGTACACACAAGACAATCCTTGCTCTAACATTACTTTTCAGTTTGACCATTTACTATTTTTTAGCTTTCCCTATGCATTTCTAGCCTATTCTACATAGAGAAAACTACCCCCTTGAAAACTTGATTTTTTTTCCTTAGAGGGGTATAGCTAGGAGGCTAAATCTCTACAGGTACACAGGCTCCTATACAGTCTACAAAAGGGCACCACAATCCGGGCTCTGACATTACTTCTTTAGTATGACCGCTTATTGTTTTTAGCTTTCTATATGCATTTCCAGCCTATACTACACAGAGGAAAAATATCCCTTGAAAACTTCATTTTCTCAAAGACGAGAAAAGCTAGGAGGCTGAAACACTACAGGTACACAGGGTACTGTGCACCCTACAAAAAGTACTGTAATCCTGTCTGTGGCACTATATCTTTTAGTAGGATCGATTAGTGTTTTTAGCTTTCCCTACACATTTCTAGCCTATTCTACATACAGAAAAATACCTCTTGAAAACTTGATTTCTCCAGGAGGGGTAAAGCTACAAGGCTGAAACTCTACAGGTACTCAGCAGACTATACTCCATACAAAGGGACATGGCAATACTGGTGCTGGCATTATTTTTTAGTATATCAGTTTACTGTTTTGCATTTTCATCATACTCTACATAGAGAAAAATACCCCTTGCAAACTTGATTTTCTCCAAGAGAGATAAAGCTAGGAGGCTGAAACTCTACAGGTACACAGGGTGTTATACACTCTACAAAATGACATTGCAATCCTCACTCTGGCATTATGTCTTTTTCAATATGACAGTTTACTGTTTTTAGCTTTCCCTGTGCATTTCCAGCCTATTCTATAAAGAGAAAAGCATGCCTTGAAAACTGGATTTTCGCCAAGAGGTAGAAGGCTAGGATGCTCAAATTCTACAGGTACACAGGGTACTCTACACCCTACAACACAGCACTGCAATCCTGGCTCTGGCATTACTTCTTTTTCAGTATGTCCATTTACTGTTTTTAGTTTTCCAAATGCATTTCCAGCCTATTCTACATGGAGAGAAGTATCTCTTGAAAACTTGATTTTTTCCAAGACAAGTAAAGCTGTGAGGCTGAAACTCTACAAGTCCACAGGGTATTATACAGCCTACAACAGGGCACTGCAATCCTGGCTGTGCCACTACTTTTATTATCACCGCTTACTGTATTTAGTTTCCCAATGCATTTACAACTTATTCCACCCAGAGAAAAAAATGCCTTGAAAACTTGATTTTCTCCAAGGGGGTAAAACCTACAAGGCTGAAATCCTACAGGTAACACAGAGTACTATACACTCTACAAAAGGGCACTGCAAACCTGACTCTGGCATTACTTCCTATTTCATTAAGACCGTTACATTTTTTAGCTATCCCCATGTATTTCTAACCTATTCTACATAGAGAAACTGGCCATTGAAAACCAAGAGGGGTAAGGTTAGGAGGCTGAAACTCTATACATACTACAAAAGGGCACCACAATCCTGGATCTGGCATTACACTTCTTGTTTCAGTACAACCGTTTACTGTTTTTAGCTTTCCCTATGCATTTCCTGCCTACTCTGCATAGAGAAATATTCCTCTTGAAAACTTGACTTTCCCCAAAGGGGTAAAGGTAGGAGGCTGAAACTGTACAGGTACATAGGATACTAAACACACTACAAAGTTGGAGTGCAAACCTGGCTCCGGCATTACTTCTTTCAGTATGACCATTTATGGTGTTTAGCTTTCCCTATGCTTTTACAGCATATTCTACGTAGAGAAAAATACTTCTTGAAAACTTAATTTTTTTTTCCAAAGGGGTAAAGCTAGAAGGCTGAATCTGTACAGTTACACAGAGTACTATACACCCTAGAAAATGGCACTGCAGTCCTGGCTCTGGTGTTACCTCTTATTTCACTATGACCATTTACAGGGTTTACCTTTCCCTATGCATTATTTTCTCCAAGAGGGGTAAGGCAGACAGGCTGAAACTCTACAGGTACTTCCGGTGCTATACTCCCTACAACAGGGCACGCACTCCTGGCTCTAGCATTACTTCTTTTTCAGTATGATGGTTTACTGTTTTTGTTTTCCCTATGCATTTCCAGCCTATTCTACATACAGAAAAATACCCTTGGAAACTTGATATTCTGCCAGACAGGAAAAATTATAAAGCTGAAACACTACAGGTAAATAGGGCACTTTACACATTACAAAAGGGCACTGTAATCCTGGCTCTAGCATTACTACTTTCAGTACGACTGTGTACTGATTTTAGCTTTCCCTTTGCATTTCCAGCCTATTCTACATAGAGAAAAATACCCCATGAAAACTTGATTTATTCCAAGAGGGGTAAAGCTAGGAGGCTGAATTTCTACAGGTACACAGGGGGGTGCTATACCCCCTACAAAATGGCAGTGCAATCCTGGCTCTGGCATTACTTCTTTCAGTGTGATGGTTTACTGTTTTTGCTTTCCCTATGCATTTCCAGCCGATTCTAGAGAGAGAAAATCCCCCCTTGAAAACTTGATTTTCTCCAAGAGGGTAACTCTAGGAGGTGGAAACTCCACAGGTGCACAGGGTACTATACATTTTATAACAGGGCACTGCAATCCTGGCTCTGACATTACTTCTCGTTTTAGTATGATGGTTTACTCATTTTAGCTTATCCTATGCATTCCAGTCTATTGTACATAGAGAAAATTGCCCCTTGGAAAACTTGATTTTCCCCAAGAGGGGTAAAGCTTGGAGGCTGAACATCCAGTGGTACACAGTGTACTATTAAACACTACAAAAGGACACCACAATTCCTGGCTCTGGCATTACTTCTTTCAGTATCACACCTCACTGTTTTAGCTTTCAGTATGCATTTCCTCCCTATTCTACAGAGAGAAAAATACCGCTTGAAAATTTGATTTTCTCCAAGAAGAATAATGCTAGGAGGCTGAAACTCCACAGGTACATAGATACACTATGTTACGACAAGCCTTGAGGATCCTATAGGGGGGTATTTGGATTCTACTGTTGGAACCCTCACTGAAACATTTTTTGGACCACATTACATCTTTGCAGTTCCAACGGGACTTATTGCAGCTACAAACTTCAGTTGTAGATATGAGCAGGTTATGTATGTATATTGTGTTTGGACAATAGTAGATACGGACAATCTATGAATAATAATTTGTCTGACTTCTCTGCATTGGACATTTTTCTTTGCAACTTTTGGACACTAATTTTGGATATCATTTCCTTGGGGCCTTGGATTGTTATACGTTTTTATGGGAGAACTTATTTGCAAATGTATATATATATATATTAGACTGTAAAAATTACTTAAAAGGTTTAGTTTATATATTTGCAGAGGAACGTGTGTGTTCTCTCATGGTTTATAACTAATGCCACAGGGTTTATTTTCTATTTCTGACCAGGATACATTTTTATGCTGGGCTGCTGGCCTTTGTGTATATTTGAGGTTTGAGATCACATTATTTAGGCCAGCTAATGATTGGTTTGAACATTAATGAGCTTCATTACTTTGGGCTTGGTTGGGACCATCCCCCATTACACCTATTCAATATTTAATTTCTGTGGAATTTCAGCTAACAGATCATTGGTCTTAAGGCTTGCATATTAGGTCCCTGTTACTGTGGTTTGTTTATTCTGTTAGTATTCGCTTACATTTTCACGGACCATTATAGGGGTTTTGAGTATCCCATTTCTTGTTAGTGTATTTCATCTTCTGCATGTACCAGAGACTGATTTTGAACCACTATTTTTTGATTCTTTATGCATCTTGAGGTGCACAGACTGAGTATTATTGTGGGGTCATATGCTAGGTGAATTAGTGACTGAAGCTTATTGTCATGGATCTGGACTCAATCCTACATGGCCTTAATCCTACATGGCCTTTGTGCCAATAAGAATGATATCAGGGTGTTTGGACCATCAGCTCAGGATGAAAATAATCTGGATATTGGGAATAGGGATCCAACTGACGGCTGCAATAGACTGTTTCAGAACTTAGGGAAAGGTATTAAAACCCTACGTACTAATGTCTGGCACCTTAAGTTATTTAAGGCTTATCTTAATAAAAACATTACCCCTAGGGCGTTGAGAGTGAAAATACAGCCTTTGGTTGGCATGCTAGATGATGCACTCACAAGGGAATGGCGTGAAACACAACAGAAGACTTTTTTATCTTTTGTTGAAATTTTAGCCAACTATTATGAACATATGATCGATGAAAATGTTGGGGACGTCAGGATACTTTGTGATGATTTGAAAAAATATGAGGGGCAACCTACCTATATTACTTGCCTTAATAAACTGAGCAAAGATCTACTGGCCTTTGAAAAACAGATTAAGGATAAAAACAAATATGTAAATTCAATAGGGATACCACAAATATGTAAATTCAATAGGGATACCTCTGATTACCAAAGTGGCAAGTCCTTTGAACACCAAAAGAATGTTAAATTTTCTGATGGGGGTGATTTTACTACTACTCATACTAGGAGAAAAAGACCCAGATCCATTTTAAAGAAGATGACCACTCAGCCAAGTAGTACCTCTGGGGATGAGTCATTAGCCACTGACAGACAATTTTAACACACCGGCCTCACTGACACCTAAGGAACCACAGAATACTGACCACCCTTTAGAACTAGCAGGCATAGGAGTGTGAGGAAACACAAATGCAAGCACAAAAGAGGGACTTATACAAACATTGTTGACACAGTACAACATGATTATAACATTCATAATATTTCCTCTGTTCTGCCAGCAGATGCACAAAAGAAACTGCTTAATAAAGGTCTCAATTATGTCCCTGTTTTTTTCATTGATGAAAATTTTATGGTGAATGATGTTCTTGATTTTTGTCACAGGTTAAACCTTACAATGTTTTTTGGTTCCAGGGATTCTTCTCAAAGGTCCACAGAATTTAAGTTTGTTAAATCAGGATTTGTGCCTCCCATGAACAAATATGCTGATGTTTTTCAACAGGCAGTTCTCAAAGATCTTCATTTTAGGTTGTGCCATTCCAGTATGTTGCATCATAATCTTACAGTTGGGGAACAAGTTTTTACTGAACTTAAAAACAATGCTAACATTGTAATCATTCCTGCGGACAAGGGAGGGGCAGTTGTCATTATGGATACAGATTACTATCTGGCTGAGGGAAATAGGCAATTGTCTAACCCTCAGCACTACATACATGCACATGCCCATTGATCCCACATTTAACTTCAAGAAGGAGATTCATTTTTGAAATTAGCAGTCGATGAAGGCATTAAGGAATCTTTGTTGTGCCAACTAATGGTGAATGATCCAGAGAAACAAATTCTGTACTTCTTGCCAAAAATACATAAATGCCTGGATAAACCTCTGGGAAGACCTATTGTATCTGGCGTATGATCTTTGACAGAACCACTCTCTGACTTTTTGACATACTATCTTAAACCTCTATTAAAGCATGAGAGAGCATGCATCCAGGACACTACTGAATTCCTTAGGATCATATCAGAAACAACTTGAACCAACATGGTTACTCTGCACATTAGATGTCAAAGCACTACACTAACATTCCCCATTGGGCAGGGTTATTGGCGCTCCAATATTGGTTGGAGAGGGCTAACCTCTATTTGGCTGGCTTCAACACTTCAACCATCAGTATTGAGAAAAGGGAAGATGAAAATATATATGATGGTTCGTTGTTTTTACAGGAGGGTGCTGAGAATATTACACTAAATGGAATGTCCCTAGAGTGTGACGAATTAGGAAGTAAGTCGCCACAAGGGGAACATAATGGGTTTTTAAGTAACCCTATTATTATGGAAAATGCTACCAGTGACTTTAAGCTATTTAATTATTCTAATTATAGTTTCAATACTGAACATGTCAATTTATTTTCCGAGGGTTTTACTTTTGTTCTGTGTAGAAGGGGCACATTGGTTGATGCCCTAATTGATTTAAAATTATTTGTACGAAAAATGAATTTGAGAGTGTTCTTTGATGGGGTTAGTGTGGTTAACAGACAAGGGTCTATGACAAAACCAAGTATTTTTAATCCTCCCCTCAACCCTGTTATAGCTACTTTTGAAAAAGTGTGTGAACTTGACATTAGGGATTACTATAAGAAAACTATAAGACAACCATGTCTGAATTTAACAGAGTTTGAGTGCACATTGCTGAATAATTTAAAAAAGGTTGACAATATACGTATAATGAAGCCTGATAAAGGCAATGGGGTTGTCATAGTTGATAACAATGATTACAGTAATATTATGATGACTATGCTTATGAATGACAATTACGTAGAAACCAGTGTTAATGAAATCAATATTGCTTTTAAAAAATTGGACCTCATGTTAGAACACATGTTGTTTCAAGGGGAATTAAATGAAGTTGAGTATGAATTTATGTGTAACCCATACCCAGTAATTTGTGGAATTTTTGGAATACCCAAGATACATAAAGGGTTGGATAACGTTAATTCAGACCTATTGTAGATGGCAAGAGGTGCAAAACTTGTTTCATAAGTCAATTTTTAGATCATCATATAAAACAAGGATTAAATGCTTTCCCATACATAACAAAGGACTCTTGGGATTTTTTGGAAAGGGTTAAAAAATTTAAGTACAATAGTCAATTGAGCTTTCTTACCATAGATGTCTGTAATTTGTTCTCAGTTATTCCCCACGATATTGGTCTCACATGGTTAGAGGAACAATTGCTGGTGACAGGTAATTTCGAACAAGATAAGATTAATGTTTTTGTCAAACTTATGGAAGCAGTTTTGAAAAATAATTTTATATTTTTTGAAGGGCACCTATTTAAGGAACACACTGGTGTAGCTATGGGTGCCACTTTTGCCCCAATTTATGCCAATTATATCATGGCATATTGGGAGCAAAATTATGTTTTTACCAGTGAATTCAGACAGTACATTAAATTATACACGCGTTACCTTGACGACATATTTATTATATGGGAAGGTGAGCGAGTTGTCTTAGATGCTTTTTTAGAATATATTAATAATTCAGTTTGGTTCCTAAGATTTACTTATGATTTTGATATGAATAATATCACATACTTGGATGTCAGATTAACCTTTGATAAGACATTACAAATGATAAAATCTAACATATACAGAAAATCCACTTTTTCAAATTCATACCTCCAATATAGTAGCTGGCATCCAAGGCACCAAAAAAGAGCCACAGTAAAGGGCCAAATGGTGAGAGCTGCCAGGATGGTTAGCGAGGAGGAGGATTTTGTAAAAGAATTGAATTTTATGTTTACTTTGTTCTTAAACAGAGGATATCCAAAGGAATTATGTTCAGAATTGTTCAAGGAGGTCAAATATAAAAGGGATACTGGTTTTTACATTCCCATTCTTAAAAGTGACGAGTCTAGTATTACATCTGTTAATTTGGGAAATCTAGGAAGACTAGATGAACATCCACTGTATTATATTTTAACTTACAATTTTGATTCTGAATATATAACAGGTATGGTTAACAAGAATTGGGGTATTTTGCAAATGGATAAAAATATAGTAGCAAAAATGGCCTTGGCACCTAAGTTTATATATTGGAAGGATACATCCTTAAAAGAGATTTTTGAAAGATGTTCTCCATCCCCAAGTCAATGTAATAGCAGGGTATTTGGCAATTTTAAATTGGGAGATGTACGATTTGTGAACATATACTGACATCAGGCAGCATTCTAACTTTTAATCAACATCGTATTTATATCACAGGACACTTTGATTGTTATACCAAGAATGTTGTCTATTTGGCCAAGTGTCAAGTATGCCCTGCTTTTTATGTGGGAAAAACTTAAAACTTGCTGGTATTTTAGAGAAAGGGTTAGAGAGCACTTATTAGATATAAAACATCTAAAATTAACTAATGCATTAGCCAGGCACATTTCTACTTGTTTAGACTATTCTTTTAAATTTTGTATACTGCAACAAATCAGGTATGATTCACAATGTAGAACTTTAGAGGTGCACTTAGATTTATGTGAGCTTAGATGGCAACTTAGATTGGATGCACATTGTCATCCAGGGCTAAATGATTGTTGCACAATCAAGCCTGTTCTCAAGCTCAAACATATATTGGGCTAATTTTTTGATGTATTTGATTGTATACGGAATGTAGTTTATCATTTTTGGTTCAAGTTATATGTATGTATAAATAATATCTATTGCTAACACTACATATATTTTAATTTTCACACATTTATACATATATTTTATATGATTGTGTGTCTTTTTAACTTATTTCCATTTTTTACTGTTGTTAGATTAGATAATTGATTGGTTAATGACATGGGTGGGGTTGATGTTTAGCCTTATTTAAGTGAACTTCATGGTTAACTTTTTTATTCTGAAGAAGTCCACATAGGACGAAACCTAGGTTAATCGATTCTGTTGAGCTGTTGAACTGCTGTGTTGAGCTGCTGTTTGTTTTTTATGTTCGTGATGTTCGCAATTCCATTTTGGGTCTGACCTCGTTCTTCATTCCTTGGTGTTGGCTTCAACACTTCATTACTTTGTATGGCCAAACATGTATTGTGAAAAACATTTTCTACTTCAATGGGGAATGTTATTGGCAAACTAAGGGCACAGCGATGTGGGCATCTTTTGCCCCAATCTATGCAGATATATTTATGGGGTACCTTGAGGAGCATCTGATGCATACACACATAATATATACATCAATGTGATGGACATTTGGAGAAGGTACCTAGACGACTGTTGGTTGGTGTGGTGTGCAGACCAACAATATCTGTTGGAGTTTGTTCAGTACTTGAACGAAAATAAATGGGGTATTGAATTGTGATATTCATTGTATTAACTTTTTGGATGTCGCTGTCATTAAACAAGATGGTTCTTTTACTACCAAGGTTTACAGGAAATATCCCCAATATAACAATCTGCTACATGCCACTAGTCTGCACCTACACCATACCATTCGTAACATACCCAAGTCTCAGTTTCTGAGTATCAAAAGAATATGCTCCAATCAGGAAGATTTTGTAGTTTCTCAGCAAGATATGATACACAGGTTCCAGGTGAGGGGCTACAGACATCAGGATATACAATCTGCTAGCCGGTGGGCATCTAATCAGGATAGGATTCCGATATTAACATATAAGGATAGAACGTGTGGGGGTGAATCTGAGTCAATTAGATTTATCACGGCTTATGGACGTAATGTCAATCGCATTAAAGAAGTTGTGTCCAAACATTAGAATATCTTAATGGCCATTGAGGAGCTCAATCAGGCATTGGGAAATCAATGTCAATTTTCATGCCTTAGAGGTAAAACATTGTGATCATATTTTGCACACTACAAAAAGTAGTGTAGTAGACAGTCAATGTACCATCAACTGACCATTACAGGGAATAAACGTTTGGGTTCATTTCCCTGTGGCCACTGCACCTTTTGTAAATACTTATATAAATCGAAACAATTTACAAGAAAGAATTTGGGACAAGTTTATGACATACAATGTTTTGGTAACTGTGGATCTGACTGGGTTGTATATTTGGCCACTTGCACCTGCTCAGCATTCTACATTGGACAAACATCTCTACCTCTATGTAGTCAGATGTCTGAACATAATAGTGACATCCGTAATAAACGTTGAACCAATGCCCTATATAGACACAACACCATACACAATTCTGCCCAGTTCCATTTCACTGTTATAAGATTCATGGAGACAAAACTAATAAATTAAGCTGGCATTCTATTCTGAATACTAAAGAAAAATACTGGATAATTAAATTAGGAGGTTTATTCTCACCAGGATTAAATGATAATTTATAATTATTATTATACGTTTTCTTTAACTGCACTGGAGGAAATGCCAACAGGAATAAATATATATATATATATATATATATATATATATATATATATATATATATTTGTCTACAGAGGCCTTGGAGTTGTCTAATATTTTCTGAAATTTAACCTGGATTTGGCTCCTGCTGTGGGAACTGTTACTATGGATGTGGTGAGTGTCAACAGGCCTATTTCCAGTTCGCCGACAACTGTTTTTTCTCAAGCTACTCCTTTTGCAACTGATGTTAATGCAATTGCAAATACAATTTTTTTTCTTCACAACAACCTGATACATCTGCTCAGCATTTAAATTTAGTTTCAACTAAGGTTAATGTTATGGGCGTTAATGCTGTTATGAATGGTCTTTCCTCTGCAGGTCCTGTGACTGCATCTTCCTCCCGTTCGTATGCTGCAGTTACGGACATGCATTCAGCAGATGTTAACTCCATGAGGTTGATACAAAAGTCTTTTATTCAGCTTAAAAGTGTTTCTCTTCAGCCTAACAAGGAGACTCTTTGGAAGGAAGTTTTAAAAGCCACTGGGAGTGTCTTTGTCTTCTCTATGTGTTATAATACATTCAGAAAGAGACCCATTTGCAGTCTATTTTGAGACATAAGACTCAGCTGTTAAATTCCACTCTGGTTTTTTGCCTCATAACTCTGAGGCTCCCTTAAATACTTATGGCATTTCCCAGTTGAATGCTCAGTTCTGCAGGAAAGTCACCTTGTATTTTCTCACTGTTTATGTCCAGAAATCACAAGTACAGGACTTTTTACGTAGTGTGGTTCTGTTTTTAATGTGGAAAAATCTTTCACTCCTGAAGCAGATGGAGTACGGGATGGTGGGGCTGGATTGCCTGGGTTCCTCTACATGTAAATGATAATGGAGTGCAGCATATTCCAGAAGTCCGTTTCATCGCAGGACAGAGGGATGTTCTTCGGTATGTTGGACAGCCCAGGACATTTTTTTTCTGGTGCTTTCTCCCATGTTGTTACTGAATGTCCTGCTAAGAGGTGTATGAGATGTGGTTCAGCGTCACATTTTGCAAGGGATTGTGCAGTCAATTGTTTGTTCTGTTCAGAACCATGTCAGTGGACTGATTACATGGCAATGTTTTCATCTGGAGCTCTCTCTACTGATGTGTTCTCTGTTCCTTTTCCTGTTTCTGTGGAATGTGTGACTTCTACTGATAAGTGCGATGAGCTTCTTCTTGTGGATATATCATCTTCTCCTCCTTCTGTTACTGTGCCACCTGTGGTTTCAGCGTTTATATCTAGTACTGATTTACCAACTGTTCCTGGATTGGTTTCTCCTTCCTCTCAGTTGATTACTCCTCCAGATGACTCTGTTCCTAACCGTTTAATTGTGGATGATGATGTGGAGTCTGAGGATGTTGTAGTGACTGCCCAAGAGGGAGGTAGTCAGCATGAGCATAGACTAAAGACAAGGGCTGGATCAAAGTTCATCGGTGTAAACCGGAGGGGCCTAAATGTTTGAAAAAGTCAACCTCAGATGATAGTTACTGATTTTTCTTTGCTTTTTTGTGAAGCAAATTCTATGATGACATTATGATGGCATTTACTGATTTTTGATTGGGTCAGGTAACTTACTTGCTCTATTATTTCTCTATTGGACATTGGACTTTTGTCTTCACAGGCTATGATGCAATGGGACTCCCTTTGGGCTGATGGTGCCATTTGATCCAAAGGTTCGTACTCGCAGTCTGGACTTATTTTATATTGTGCTTCTTTAGTTAAACTTTGTGATGCTATTCATGTTGTTCCTGCAAGGTTCTTGATGCAAAAATTGATACTTGTTTTTTGCGTTTATTTTTGTATGCTTATACAAACGCTACAGAGAGGTCAGTTATTTTGCATACTAACTCCCTTTCTTCTTATTGATGTTCTAATTGTTGTCTGTGGTGCCTTTGTCACTTAAATGAAGGCTCTGAGTTCTAGCAGTGATGCATGTTATAAGGCAATGGGGATTACTTCCTTGTCTTTAATTCCACTGCCTATGTTTACTTATTGTAAGGGTATGGCAAGGACAAATTTGGATTATTGCTGGCATTCCTAGTCTTTGTTTTGATCAGATGCTACTTCTAAATTAGTATGTTTTTCAGATCACGCTGCAATGCATGTTTCTTTTCGGGTCAATTTTAATGCATTAAAAGGTCATGGTTTTCCATGCATGAATGTTCCCTGTTTGGCTCCTGCTACTTGATGGTCTATTCTTCATGAGCTATGGGAAGATCAAAATATGTTCTATGCTTTGTAGGATTCTATCACTGATTGGTGTGGTGGGTTGATTTTAAACTGTCATCTAGGTGTGTGTAGTTTGTTAAGTGGTTTCACACTTAATTGAAACTTCTTACCAAAGATGTCTTTTTTCAATATCAAATTTCTGCACTCACTGATTTACCTGCTGCTTTGAGCTGTCTGAGGGATCTCTATGACCTCAATTTGCATAGAGTTAAGAATAAGTTATATACTTTAGCTCACTCATTCTGGGGCAGTGGAGAGTATATTTTACCTCATATAGGAAAACAGCTTTTGCATAAAGAATCTTTAATGTATTGTTTTGTGATTCTTCAGGTGTGTTGGTTAACACAAAGATAGCTATGTTGAACGTCGAGAATGAGCATTTGTCTAGTTTGTTTCAGGGAAGATCTGATTCTTACATTTCTTGGACTGTTCCTCCTATGCCTGCCTCTTTTCAAGCATTGGTTGATACTCCCATCTCTTTATCTGAACTTCAGAGGACTGTTGCATTAATGACTCCTAGGCATTCTGTGCCTGGTCTGGATGGCATTCATAGGTTAATAGGTAGGTACTAGGCTATCGGCCCAAGGGCCTATGTAAACCTAGCCAGCAAGGTTCCATGGCTTACGCTACCCAAGAAAGTTATTCCTTATGAATTTTATAGTTCTCTATCGATGGAATATCAATTACAGGTTGCTGATCTGTTTAATGATTTGTTACAACAAGGTTTCTGTCTGTTGCAGATTGCATTTTGTTTGGAAAAAGGGTGATAGGGCTTCCTTGTCTAATTGGTGCCCTATAGCCCTTTGTAATACAGATTATAAACTGTTTTGTAAAATTCTACAATTGCGTTTACATTTCCAGATGTATTTTTTGGTGGATGCAAGGGTTTTTGGAATTCTAGGCTGGCCTATTTGGGATTTGTTGTTTTTGTTGAAATTTCTTAGTCAACATGTTTTGAATTCTTCTACAGCTTTGATGGTTTCTTGTGATCTTTATAAAGTGTCTGATATTTCCCATTCTGTTTTAAGATTTTCTTTACGTATGGTTTTCCTCGTCAGTTCCAGCTATTGAGTATATTTATTCTAATATTGTCATTGTTCCTGTCATTAATGGTTGGATTGGGCAGGCAGTTCACATGTGCAATGGCATTAGGCAGGGGTGCTCTGAGCAGTTATTTTAACTTTGGTGGTTAGTGCAATTTATTATCATTATTGTGTCTACTCATTTCTGCCTCATTCTTTTAATTGTGGTGGTTTTAGTCCCATGTTTGGTCTCCTATGTGGACATCACTTTTTTGGCAGAGGATTTATGTGCTTTTTGGTATAATTTTTTGACGGTTTTATTACCCCTTTTTCAGATGGTGGGATTATCCCTCAACTTTTCTAAATCTGTTGGTCTTTCTGTGGAGTCAGTTGACCCTCTGGAAGTGAGGGGTTTGCAGTTTACTTCTGATGGTTTCATGATATTAGGTGTGCCATATGGGGCTGTGAAGTTTCTGCATGACCATTGTTTAAAGGTGTTGACACTTGCATGTCATTCTTTGTTTTTTTTTGGAATACTTTTTCATTACCTTATTTTTAAAAAGTTTGTGTTGAATAGGGCCTTTTTAAGTAAATGGATTTATATTTTTGTTTATTTCTTTCCTTTGGAATGGGTGGCATACTTGTTGAATGCAGTCTTTCCCTTTTTTGAGAACACAATTGAATCCCATTAAGAGCGGCATAGTTAACTCATCTCCTGCTGATGGAGTTGTGCATTAAAAGACTCTGTTCTTTTTTTTTTGCATTTATTTCTCTACACTGTTTTTTGGTATTTACATTCTTCTACTTCCGCTTTGATTAGTGATTTGTGTGGTGTTCAAGGCACTTTTTTCAATGCTTGCCTTCTAGGCAAGCACTCTTGTGCCGTTATATCATCAGAATAAAAGGATGTACAGGTTATTGCTTCCAAGTATAGATTACATCAATGTGATGTTTGTCTCATTGTTCCTGGTATAGAACTATTTGGTTAATTACCGTGCCATTGGTACTTTTTCATTATACTTGGTTTTTCAATTGCACGGTCTCAGGAAGCGTCGTAAGGTACCATGGTGGAAAGATATTTATGGCAATAACGATAGAGATTTACACTCCACAACCACTGTAGGTATCCAGACACTTTATTGATTTCTCAAAAATACAAGTTGAGCGCTTTCTTCCCACAATCGGGTCTTCCTCAGAACATTTAAATTACCAAACAACTTGCTCTTAAATACCCATAGGCAACCACCCCACCTATTCCAATTAAACAATTAACATCCTAACAGAATACTTAAAGCAGTCCTACTCAAAAAACACATTTACTCAACAAAAACACATTTTCTCCTTACAGGGGAAATAACATTGATGGCAAACTACCATAAATTCATATCCTAATACTTCAATAAAAAGTTTATATTTATATATATTTGTTAAAAAGTATTGCTTATACACATTTTTATATACACACAATAAATTTAAACATTAAAACCTAAAAATTAATAAAATACTTACATGCAAAAACATTCCTCCTCCATACTTCCTATATCTGAATATTAAACAATGTACTTAAAGTGGCTTTGAACAACAGGAAAATGAACAATATATAAATGTGTATAAAAAGTATTATACTTGGTTTTAATTTAACCTAAAATGTTTTTTAACTTCAAAATACACATATTAATATTCTCATTAATTCATGGGAACTGGGTTGTGTTTAGTCTCAATTGCCACCTTAGTTCACATAAATCCAAATGCACATCCAATATTCTTGGTGGACACAATTTCAGGCTTTCCAGCAGGGAAGGTGTCTAACAGTAATATTCTAAGGTAAGAAATGCATGCAGACATAACTCTAGTCATAGAAATGAGGACTCAAATAAAAAACTAGTTTGGTGGGTGAATATATGGAGAGAGGTTGATTAAGTAGATACATTATAAGGCCAGAGGTATTAACAAACTATATGCTCAACTTGTGTTAATTTAGTAAAACTAATGGGGTCATCGAGTGCTTTATCCCAGGATGTGTGCGCGAGTTAAACTATCAGATCCAGTATAAAGACTATAACGGAAATGCAGTTAGGGAAAGATAAATGACTAAGGAAGGTAGTGGTATATAGGCAGTCAAATGGAAGTGGTATAGCTAACTAGTCAGTTAAATATTCTACAAGCATTACAGAACTGCCTGCAGAAGATTGATAAGGAAGAGCGCCACAAACTTTAACTAAGCAGCATGTGAGATCATAAATGTCTAATACATTGCAATCTTAGGTTACAGGCAAAACATCAATACTTTAAGCACTAAACATATCTAAAATTGGTTGTAGGTACAATATCTAAGTAGTACTTCTCCACAGAGGTATAAATGCTTACTCTAGATAAAACCAAGGGTTGGGAAGGAAAGATCCAGGGATGTGAGGGTGTATATTGGTAAATATGGAAAAGAAGATAACAGCATTAATGAAAATGTTGTAGACACAAAAAACAATCAGTGAAGGTGGAGAACCAGAAGGGTTACAGGTATGGAAGAGGCAATACAGTGGAAGTATGGCGAGTGGTGAGTGCTCAGACTGTTTAGCAGCAAAGTAAAAGTAAGAAGAGAGTGAGGCCAGGGAGAAAAATAGAAGAGCAGATTGTGAGCTAGGAGATCCAGGTACAAGATGAAGGGTACAGGAGAGTTAAAGAACAGCAAAAAAGGAAGTCAAGCCAAAGTTAGAGGATGCCACCTAGTGACCAATAGATTAAATCAGAGTTATCCAGGTAGGAAGGGGTGAAATGAGGACAATAGTAGTGAACAGAATCAGTATTAAGGCTAGAGGATATAGAACTAACAAGGGTGGCTATGGGAGCTTAGTAAATAGGGTTTGGAAGGGCCTCCAAATAAAAATTAGGGTATTGGCTGCTGCTAGTCCTAGGCAGGTAGCTAGACCAGAATTCAAGGGTCAGAAGGTTTGGATTATTCATATACAGGTAACATACTTCTATAGTCTTTGTATAGTTGTTACTCCCGATGTATACAGTATTGGGGCTTGGTGGACACAATTTCAGGCTTTCCAGCAGGGAAGAGACACTTGTGAGGGAGGATGCAGGTTCCAGAGAGGCAAGTAATTGAAATTTCTATAGTCTTTAGTTGTTACTCCCGATGTATACAGTATTGGGGCTTGGTGGACACAATTTCAGGCTTTCCAGCAGGGAAGAGACACTTGTGAAGGAGGATGCAGGTTCCAGAGAGGCAAGTAATTGAAATTCTAGATAATCATCCAGCACCAGTATCGGGACGTGCAGCAGCCAAACCAAGGGTTGGGAAGGAAAGATGCCCCTTGAGTGTCCTTGACAATTTGCTGGAGTACTAAAAATTTTGAAAGTGTGCCCATTAAATTCCTGTATATGTCTTCTTAAAGCATTGGTAATTTTCCGATTTCTTATATCTAATAGATGCTCCCTCATCCTATCCTTAAATTTCCTGCAAGTCTTACCGACATAGAATGTGAAACACATTTGGCACTTAGCCAAGTAGACCACATTCATGCTGTTTCAATTAAAATGACCAGTAATATGTAATGCCCTGTTGGCCAAAACAAAGGTGTCCTTAGTTTCCAGTATATTTTTACAAGTGCCCATTTATCATTTCCGTTAATCCTAAACGGGGCCAAACCAGTTTGTTTATTCCTTTTGTTATTACCATTTGCTTCCAAAATATTCTTAAATGATCTCTTTCCTAAAGACTACTCCAGGTTTTATACCAATTTTTCCAGTAAGACTGTCATCACAGGCCAAAATTCCCCAATTTCATCTAATAATTTCCGCTATTTCCTCCCCATTCAGGTTAAATGATGCAATAACTTTTTATTGAAGTATTAGGATATGAATTTATGGTAGTTTGCCAATGTTATTTCCCCTGTAAGGGGAAAATGTGTTTTTGTTGAGTAAATGTGTTTTTTGAGTAGGATTGCTTTAAGTATTCTGTTAGAATGTTAATTGTTTAATTGGAATAGGTGGGGTGGTTGCCTATGGGTATTTAAGAGCAAGTTGTTTGGTATTTTAAATGGAAAACTCGATTGTGGGAAGAAAGCGCTCAACTTGTATTTTTGAGAAATCAATATAGTGTCTGGATACCTGCAGTGGTTGTGGAGTGGAAATCTGTATCGTTCTTGGCAGTCTCTACTGTGTTTGGTTACTTTTTATGGCAATCTTTTCGAGATATATGGCAATCTTCCTGAGATCGACTGACATTATGTGGTGCTTTAGTTTTCAAGTCCTTAGCAGATAGACAGTGTTTTCAGATTGTTGTAACACTGAATCTTCTGAACAGATTTTCCTTTATTGTAATCACATTAGTGTTTTTTGGGAAGATGTACAGTGGAAGTTTTTTGTTCCTTATTTATTTTGTTGACTATTTCCAAATGTTTTTATGAAGATTATGGCAGGCTGTGGGGTCCTGTTGGCTAGAACTGATTTTTTTTAGTCGCTGCATTATTTTTATTATGGAAAGCTAGATGCAATGAAGCCAACAATATGAAAGTGCTTTTATTATGTTTCATTCCTTACCATCAGATTACAGGTTTGACTGGTAAAGTGTGGGGGGGGGGGGCTGTGATATGATTCTGTAGTTTATATAATGTTCTTCTATTGTTTTGTTCCTTGTAGCTCATGTTGCAACATTTTTGCAAGTTTTGATTTTTTATGTGTACTACTGATATTCTTAATAAATTCTAAATGCATTTCCAACCTATTATACATAGAGAATAATACCCCTTGAAAACTTGATTTTCTCCAAGAGGGCTAAATCTAGCAGGCTGAAACTCTACAGGTGCACACGGTACTAAGCACCCTGCAACATGGCACTGGAATTCTGGCTCTGGCATTACTTCTTGTTTCAGTATGACTGTTTACTGTTTTTACCTTTCCCTATACATTTACAGTCTATTTTCTACATAGAGAAAAATAACCCTCGAAAACCTGATTTTCTGCAAGAAGGGTAAATCTGGAGGCTGAAACTCTACAGGTACACAGGGTACAACTATACAACCTGCAACAGCACACTGCAATCCTGGCTCTGACATTACTTCTTGTTTCAGTATGACAGTTTAATGTTTTTTGCTTCCCTATGCATTTCCAGCCTATTCTACATATAGAAAAATACCTCTTGAAAACTTGATATTCTGCCAGACGGGAACAAATTATAAAGCTGAAACTCTACAGGTAAATAGGGTACTATACACCTTACAAAAGGGCACTGCAATCCTGGCTCTAGCATTACTTCTTTCAGTATGACCATGTACAGTTTTCTAGCTTTCCTTTTGTATTTACAGCCTATTCTACATAGAGAAAAATACCCCATGAAAACCTGATATAGTCCAAGAGGGATACAGCTAGGGGGCTGAAATTCTGCATAACTTCTTTCAGTCTGATAGTTTATTCTTTTTAGCTTTTCCTATGCATTTCCAGCCTACAGAGACAAATACCTCTTGAAAATGTGATTACCTCCAAGAGGGGTAAAGTTAAGAGGCTGAAACTCTATGGATGCACAGGGTACTAAACACACTACAAAAGGGCACAGCAATCCTGACTCTGGAATTACTTCTTTCAGTATGACCATTTACTGTTTTTAGCTTTCCCTATACATTTTCAGCCTATTCTACATAGAGAAAAATACACCTGAAAACTTGATTTTCACCGAGAGAGGTAAACCTTGGAGGTTGAAACTCTACAGGTACACAGGGTACTATGCACACTACAAAAGGGCACCACAATGCTGGCTCTAGTATTACTTCTTTCAGTATGACCATTTACTGGTTTCAGGTTTCCCTATGCATTTCCATCCTATTCTACGTAGAGAAAAATACCCATTGAAAATTGGATTTTCTCCATGTGGGGTAAGGCTAGAAGGCTCAAACTCTACAGGTACACAGGGAGCTACACACCTTACAACAGGGCACTGCAATCCTGGCTCTGGCATTACTTCTTGTTTCAGTATGACTGTTTACTGTTTTTAGCTTTCCCTATGCATTCCAGCCTACTCTACACAGAGAGAAATGCCGATTGAAAACTTGACTTTCCCCAAGAGGGGTAAAGCTTGGAGGCTGAACATCCAGATGTGTACAAGGTAATATACGCATTACAAAAGGGCACCACAATCCTGGGTCCAGCGTTACTTCTTTCAGTATCATTGTTCACTGTTTTTAGCTTTCCCTATTTCCAGCCTATTCTACGTAGACAAAAATACCCGTTAAAAACTTGATTTTCTCCAAGAGGCGTGCAGCCAGCAGGCTGAAACTTAACAGGTACACAGGGTATTATGTATCATGCAAGGCACTGCAGTCCTGGCTCTGGCATTACTTCCTTCAGAATGACCATTTACTGTTTTCAGCTTTCCCTATGCATTTCTACCCTATTCTACAAAGAGAAAAATACCGCTTGAAAAATTGATTTTCTCTGGGACGTAAAGCTAGCAGGCTGAAACTCTACAGCTACACAGGGTACTATACACCCTACAAAAGTGCACAGTAATCCTGGCTCTGGCATTACTTCTTTTAGTGTGACCATTTACTTTAGGTTTCCCTATGCATTTCCAGCCTAATCTACATAGGGGAAAAATACTCCTTGAAAACTTGATTTTCTCCAAGAGGGGTTAACTCTAGGAGGGTAAAACTCTACAGGTACACAGGGTAGTATGCACACTACAAAAAGGCACCACAATCCTAACTCTGGCATTACTTCTGGTTTCAGTATGACCGTTTACTACTTTTAGCGTTCCCTATGCATTTCCAGCCTGCATTTCCAGCCTGCATTTCCAGCCTATTCTACGAAAAGGAAAAATACTTGTTGCAAACTTGATTTTCTCCAAGAGGGATAAATCTAGGAGGCTGAAAATCTATAATTACACAGGGTACTATACAGCCTACAACAAGCCACTGCAATCCTGGCTGTGGCATAACTTTGATGTGTTATGTCCAGCTCTGCAGTCTCAACTAAACAATCTGGGTTTCCCGATGCTGTTACGGCTGAATCAGCTGCTGAATATTTCAACTCATTTAAACTCATTGATTTGCCTAATTCTGACTTTTCTTTGGAGGGTTCTACTATTTTAACTCATCACATCCAAGTGACATCTCCAGGTGCATCTGCAGTTAACTCCTACTGACGTCTCTAGGCATCAAATATTGCTTGTTGATATTTGCATCGATAATTTCAAAACCATGCTATGTACAAGGTTTTAAAAGTTTTCATCCTAAAGCTTACACAGTAGCAAACTCAACTGTGTTAATATTTGACCTCTGTCTAGTGCAGGTAAAGTGATAGTAACTGTTTTTAGGATATTAATTTATATATAAAAAAATTCACGACTAAATATCTCAACAACCAAGTACCACATCCAGAACTCCTTAGCCTCTTATGAAAGCTCTCAACTAGATGAACTAAATGCTGCTGACAGTATGTGTACAACTTGAGAGGTTGGTGAGACATTGTAAGTTGTTTACAACATATTACAAATGTAATAGTTACTGTATTAACTGACACTTCTAAAATTTGGGTTAAGACTTAGAACATAAGGAATATTATCACTATAAAAAGTAGTTCATGAAGAGTTTACCATTTATACTTCCTTCATAACCCCTATGATTCCAGAGATATGAACATTTGTTTGAAATGAGGACATAATTTGATTCTGTCAAAAGGCTTAGGCTCTGCCCTTTGGAAGTTACAGTGCAAACTTCCTGAGCTCCTTTGGAGTGAATGAGTTAAGTGATTCTACATTACTAACCATTGTTGACACTTCACGGATGAGTCAGCAACCAGGCCATCATGAAAATCATTTCACTACCTTCCCATTCAATGGATAAAACTTCAACGGACTTTTCTTCCCTTTCTCCACCTAATATGACAGCACCAGCAAGATTTAGTGCCTGCTGTGATTTCTATGACCTCTACCTTACCGATTCCTGACACTCTTCTTCAGCCTGGAACTTGCATGATTCTACCTCAGCTGATAAATGCGTCTCCCATGGCTCCACTTATTAACGGTCTTTCTGCAGTTCAAGGAACCACTGCACAACAAAACATTACACCTGGCTCATTACAAACTGCTTGTCAGCCCACTTCTAGGTCTCTGGAAGAGGAGAATCCTGTTTTGAACAGCTGTCAGGCTTTAGACTTCACATGCAGTCACGGAACCAAATAGCTCAACTGTTAATTCACAGCAGCTCTCGGAAACAGCAGTTACAGTTGATTTACAGCTGCAAGGGCAACATATATCCGATCCTCTCTCAAAACTACAGTCTTCTGTTGTGACCGTTTCTATTTCCAGTTCCCAGCCTTCTGATCACAATGACAAGCTTCAGATCACCCCGTTGTTATGAAAGATTGCACCGTTTCTCCTTCATTTCCCGATATTTCAGCAGTTAATAATGGTTCCATGGCAATACCGTGCACTTCTGCAACACAGTACTTCACCTCCAACACCGTTTCAGGTAGTGCTTGACAGTGCAATTAACGGAAACATTTTTTTTGGCTTCACCAACTATGCTCTGCCAGCAAAGTAAGCACGTTCCATTTAACAGCAGTTCTCCTGCTTCTTTTAAATCAGTTATGACTGCTGCATTTTTGCAGTTTCCAATGACAGGGATGTCCTGTTCTGGTTTTTCAACTACTCCACTGCCTCCTTCTGCCTCTACCTCCACTTATACAGAGGCCCAACATTTTCTACCTAGCTCACAGCCTCTCCAGGATGTAGGCAATCAATGACCTTTAACTTCCACCGTTGCCATGAACAGCTACTCTGCAAATTCTCTTCATGGCAGTCCCTCTATTTCTTACGTTCCTACTACATCTGGGGACAAAAATTCTGTTCCGATACAGAATACTCCATTTCAGCGAAACCTTGTCAATTCGCCTCCTTCTATGGCATTGGATCTCCAGTTGGCCGATAACTTCCATGGTAAAATGGGCTCAGATCCACGTAATTGCAGGCCGACTCTTCCACATTCCCTTGTAGTTCCTAATACTGTTAATCATGCTAAAGCCACTATTTCTGCTTCACCCAATAATAAGCCTGCCTTACATTCCAAGGGCCCAATGGATGCTGACTTTCTACAGGATTTGGCAGAACAAAATGTCATAGACCGGAGTACGGAGGTAGATTCCCAGTTTCCATTGCCTTCTACTTCAGATAGCTCACACTCCTCCTACCATGCATCTGACTCTTCGAATGCCTCTCAACTAGTCAGGAATATCACTGACATGGTACAACACTTATTGGACATGGCTCCCAAGCAGTCTTATGCATCTGCTGTTCGGGCTCCGACCACCACCACCTAAAGACCTCCTCATTCTAGGATGATTTTGAAGCCTCTTATACATATCAAATCCAACCTTCAACATCATTTAACAAGATTATCTGGCATATGATCTTGAAACCTCTGGGCATTCAGCTTAGCTCCTTATGTTTGGTATCACATGTTAGCAGGGAGGATTATGCCAACATCTACTTTGAAATGCACGAAGGGGGTATGGCCTTCAATACAGCTTTCACAGCAAACCAAAATCAGTTCCCCTGGAAAGACTATACCATCTCAATCCTGGATGTCAGTGTATGCAAGAAGTTGTCGGTCCAGTTCCACACAGTTTATATACAAGAGGACATTAGAGCTTATTTTTCACAATACTGTGCTGCTGTCCATATTTTTTCCAAACATCATGACCCAGATATGCAGGGACTCTGGGATGCATCCTGGACAGTCTGGGTGGAACTTAACATTAAACTTAATGGCATTCAGCACCTTCTGGGAGTCGGTTTTATTTTGGGGCAAAGGGGTTCCATCAGGTATGTGGGACAGCCCCATTCCTGCTTTTTTGTGCTTTATTCAACCATCTGGTCAGGGAATGCCCCATACATAAATGCACCATAGGTTCATAGGTTAGTACTAAGCTAACTGCCCTTGCAAGCCATTTTAAGCCTAGCCAATTATCCCTTGTGAGACTCAAACCCTGCACCTTGTGTTTGTAAGGCAAACACCTTAACTATTTGGCCACCCTCCCAACCAGGTGGATGTCCACTCTGCTTTTTACCAGGGAATGTCCTAATCACTCTATGTATTGTAATGGTGCTCACTGGTGGTCGGACTGTCTAGTAGTGTTTCCCACCATGCCATCACAAGGACAGGATTCGTGCTCTACAGAAGTCACTCAGCAAGAAGTTTCCTTAACTCTCCCTGAGACTACTTCCCAGTCTACTTCCCCTCCTCCTGGGACTTTACAGCCTTCTCCAGTACACATGAAAATAGATGACTTTCAACATCTTCCCATCACTTCTTCACCATCAACACTTCCAAATTCAACAGCTTCTGCTCCAGACGTTCCTGACACTACTCCCGAGGACTTGCCACCCTGGGAAGCTCCACCAGCAGATGACCTCACTACTCCAGCCTTTCTCTCTTCTGTCAAGAAATCTAGGAAAACCCAACACCTCTCCGACCAGCACCCCACTGCCAGAGGTGACAAAGGCTAACCTAATCAAAATTGATGAAAACCCTTTCTCCCGTCTCCAGCTTGACACCTCAGAGGATGATTCATACATGGACATTACTAAATCAGCAGCTTCTTTCCTCCCACCTCGCAAGAAGGGTGAACTAAAAAGAATAAATGAATGGCAGTTCCTGATGACCTTCCCATCACACATGGCTAACATCTCCCTCAGTTTCTGCAACATAAGTGGTATGCTCTCATTGACACGATGGCTCCAAGTCTTTGAATGAGTTTGGACTCTTACCACTGATGATATCTGCCTTTTGAACACAGGTAATCTTTTATCAGATCTTTAATTGTGATGGCATATGCTTTGGTCTAATGGTTCCATTTCGTCTATTGAGTCCGACATATATTCTGGCATTGCATTTCTGTACAAGAAAGACTCCATTACCATTTGGGAAATTATTCATGTTTTGCCAGGAAGGGCACTTATAGTTCACATACTTAATGCTGTTTCTGTTCACATTACAGTTATTTACACTTTTAACACTACTCATTGCTGTAAACTGAGTATTATGTCCTTTTTTGATGATAAGATTGTCATTGTTTTTTATGGCGATTTCAATTGTCATTTAAATTGGGGTTTATGTAGAACTGAACACGATCTAGTCAAATGCTTTGATTTGTTGCACACTGCTAACCTTTTCATTGCAGGTACTGATACCCCCACTTACTTCTATTCTCATTTACAAACTAGTATAGACTATTGTTGCCATACTTACTCTCACTTGCACCGCCCACAGCTCGATCCATTTACCTTTCACTGACCACTCCACTCTTTTCTTTTGGCAGGTCTAACTCCATTGGCAGGGGAAGGGGCCCACCCAGATTGAATGCCGCATTGTTGACCACTCCACAATGGACGGCCATTTCTAAAGAACTCTGGGAAGATCACCTTTCCCCCTTTGACCTCTATGATTCCATCAGTACTTGGTGGACTGACTTCAAACAAAAACTGCATGCCCCATACACACAATTTGCTAAGCTCTTCCACACTCAAAGCATGCCACTGTCTACACCACATTCACCCAATTTCATGCAGCCTGTACCTCATTTATGACACCTTTATCAATGCAACCTCACTCGACTGTGGACCTCTCTCTGGAACTTGGCTTATTCTCTTAAGGGCACAGCAGAACAATTTCTCCCTTTTCTTAGAAAGACAGATGCTTACCACTGACACTGGTACCTCTGTACTGACAAACAAGGCATCCTTGCTGAAGTCCATGTATACTCTCCTCCTACCACCCACTACTACAACCTGTGAGAGATGCACTTATCTAGCCAAACTGGAGGTAAAGCTCTCTCCAACCAAGACTGAACTTGACAGTCATGAGAAGATAAACATTTGCACCACACCACTCTCATCACATAGTCTCACTAACTCTACACCACCAAAATCCACACATAGTAACACAAAAACATTGGCGGAGGCTCTCAATAATAATCTGTCTAAGAAACAGAGACCTCCAAAGCAGAAGCAGAAATGCAAGCAACCTCCATCCCGCAACACAACCCAAATGACATATAGCCCACAGACTCAGTGTGCCACTCAACCGCAGCCAAAAAGGCAAAACAACATACCCAATACACTAGTCATAGGTGACTCTATAGTCAGGCACACTGATGTCTCACTCACCAGGCTAAACAAGGTTACTGTCAGCTGCCTGTCAGTGCCAGGATCTGCCACATAACCCACGCACTCAGGTCACTCCACAACAAGTACAAATATGACTCTGTCATTGTCCATGTTGGTGTGAATGACCTGAGATGTACCTGCCTGGACTACATGAAAAGAGACATGGAAGAGCTCTCCGATTTTGTAGCCCAGGCAGGTATGACCCTAGCCCTGAGTAACATTTTGCCATCACCCAGAATGATATTGCAGTACAAGGACAAAATGATTGACTTCAACAATTGGCTAAGCTTCTGGTGTCATTCTAAGGGGATCCAGTATCTGTCTGCTTGGGATGGCATGGTCGACAGACCACGATGCTTTGCCACAGATGGCCTGCACCTGTCACCCCTGGGATTCTGGACACTGGCTAAGGCTCTTGCTGCCCCTATAGTGCCTTTTTAACGCAGGGTTCAAATGACAAATTCACCACTGTAACAGGAACAGGCAAGCAAAAACTGAGGGTAATGCTACTCAATGCTAGAAGTCTAAATCTCAAAATGCACTCACTCGAGGCACTCCTTAAAATGGAGAACATAAACATCTGTGCAGTGACTGAGACCTGGTTCAAGGCTCCAGACAGCACCCCTGCACTACCAGGCTATAACTCATACCACACTTTTCGGCCATGTAACCTGGACCGAAACACCAAAGGCGGAGGTGTGTCCATATTCATTAAGGATATCCACACCTCCAGGCTAGTTACTCAGCACAATGCATCCAAGGTTATCCAACTGCAACTA
Organism: Protopterus annectens; assembly: GCF_019279795.1. Lineage (NCBI taxonomy): Eukaryota > Metazoa > Chordata > Ceratodontiformes > Protopteridae > Protopterus > Protopterus annectens. Next base: position 486,500,869 of record NC_056731.1, read on the forward strand.
ACTCTGGGCAAAACTGCAATCCAAATTGTAACTTGCTACAGATCCCCCCACCATGCCCCAGGATTCCCACTCCTCTTTTCTTGATGTACTGGAAAATATTAGGGTTCAACCAAACACCCTAATATTGGGCGACTTCAACTACCCCACCATTAACTGGGAAAACTACTTGTGTTCCAACTCCTTAGCTCAACGCTTTCTAGAATTCATAAACTCCAATGCATTGGATCAACTTATCCACACCCCCACCAGGGGCAACAATATCCTAGACCTAGTCATTACCAACATGAGTGACTGGTGTTCCACACCTGAAGTCAACTCCTCAGTCCAATCTGACCATGAGCTAATCACCCTTGATATCCACCCCCCCCCCAATTAAGGAAACCACAGTAAAAAATGTCTCCAAAGCCAACTTCATGCTTCTTAAGACAGAAGTGGTGAACTTCATGACACTCATGCAGATGGACAATACAATTAAAACAGCTGAATCCTACACAAATGCACCCTATAAGCACTTACACTAATGCATGGATTGTGCTATAACAAACAGAACCAAGACGCTATCCTCCATAAAAAGGAAGCCAATCTGGTGGTCCCCTGCCATACACAAACTGTACAACAGAAGGAAGAAACTGTTGCAAAAGAGAGTAAAATCCCATGAGTGGAGGAGCTCCCTGGTTAGCCTCAGTAAGAAGCTGAGATCCCTTATAAGATCCTCCAAAGCTAGCTACGAAAACAAAATTGGCACTAATTCCAAGGACAACCACAAAGCATTGTATAGCTATGTCAAGAATCTAGATGGCAACACCCAGATCTGCTCTGAGTTACAGCACAAAGGCATGAAAATTACAGAACCAACTGATATTGCCAACATCCTTGGAATACTGAAACAGGTAACTGCAAAAACAGGAATGCAGGCAAGAGGGCTTCAGGCACGCACACAGTAGTAGTTTCCAAAGTTTATTCTTCAGACTTTGCTTCAAACAAATGATAAAAACAATAAAAAACAGTAACCATAAAGCGCATTTCGTCTCGCCCCTTAGTGAGACTTCATTAGACAGTTGCAACAAGAATGTTTCAAACAGTATATACAAGTTCAAACCAAGTCACACTAAGGGGTGAGACAAAAAGTGCTTTATGGTTACTGTTTTTTATTGTTTTTATAGTTTGATTGAATTGCCAACATCCTGGCAGATAGGTTCAGTGCTAACTTTACCTCCCACCCCCACTAAAGGGTCCATATCTATACTGGAAGAATGCAGAGTCCCTGTAATCACAACTACGCAGGTAAAAGCTGCACTCTCTAAAGCCATGAACTTCAGAACCAACTGGCTCTCCACTTAAGCACCTTGTTCAATAATACCCTCGCATCAGGCCTTGTGCCTACTGAATGACGCACAGCAACAGTTAACTCACTCCACAAAGGGGGAGCCACCATTGATCCTGGGAACTATCGACCTATTAGCCTGATGAGCCTGGTCTGCAAGGCCATGGAACGTATCATCATGGAACTCAAACAAAGACATTAGTAACCTCCAAACTCTGGATCCCACCCAGTTCGGGGTTTGTGAAAGGCAGATCATGTCTCCTGAACCTGATCGACTTCTTTGAGGCAGTCACCAAAGCCGTAGATGAGGGTAAGGTGGTTCACACAGCCTATCTTGACCTCGCCAAGGCTTTCAACACCATCCCCCATTCTGGAATAACTAAACTCACTAAACTAGGTATAAATCCCTACATCACAAGATGGGCTGCCAACTGGCTCACTAACAGAACTCACACTGTAAAAGTTGCAGACTCCAAATCTGATCTCAAAGCAGTAACAAGTGGAGTACCACAGGGTTCCGTCCTGGCACCTCTACTGTTTGGTTATCTACTTCCTGAAGTACAGGCCAACACAGAAGGCCTCTGGCTAATGAAGTTCGCAGATGATTGCAAACTAGGAGCCATAGTCAAGTCCCCAAATGATGTGGACATCCTACAGAAGGGCCTCACCGAGACAGATGCCTGGTGTCAGAGCCATGGCCTCAAGCTCAATGCCAGAAAGTGCAGTGTCATTCCCTTTGGTAAAAACTCTGTACCCATGAACTATCACATAGGCAGCAATCTACTTAACACTGAATGCATGATAATAGACCTTAGGACCCAGGTGGAAAGTAGTCTCTCCTTTGATAGTCACATCGCCACAGTAGTCAGGAAGTCCTTCTATGTGGCACACCTCATCATAAAAGGGTTCTCATCTAGGAAAAAAGAGGTCATTGTTCCCCTCTACTCGACACTCATTAGACCCATTATAGAGTACAACGCCCCTTTTGGAATGTACCTCACAAGACATCTGCAGCAGCTGGAAAGGCCACAGAAGTACCTCACAAAGAGGATTACTGGCCTCAAACAAATGCCTTACACTGACCACCTCAAAAAACTCCAGCTTTACTCTGTAGCATATTGCTTACTCCGAGGTGATCTCTGCCTAACATATAAAGCTATGTCAAGCCCAGAGCTGTTGGACATGCTACACCTAAAGAAATCCCAATCCCTCTGAGCTACACGCTCTAGGGACCTAAACCTTGTTACCACAATAAATAGTACATGCTGGAGGGATAGATTCCTGTCCCAGAGACTTCCCATACTCTGGAACAAGCTACCCATCTATGTCAAGCAAAGTTCTTCATTAGCACTCCAAGAAAAATCTTGATGAGTGGATGGGAAATAGAAAATACACCCTGGGGATCACTTTTGTGTCTCTGCTCGACAGTGGCACAGGAAAATAACTTTTTTGGGTGGCGTAAGCCAGGGAACCTTGTTGGCTAGGCTTACTTAGGCCCTTGGGCAGATAGCCTAGTACCTACCTATGAACTTATCAAAGCTATATGCAGGCAAGCCGCATTTTGATACCCACTGGCCTATCCCACCCCTTCCTGTAAAGCTAAACTTGATGCGCCCATCACCAAATCTGAGCTGCTCTATTTTATTTCCTTAATGCATACCAAACAGACAGTGCCAGGTATGGATGATATTCCATATGCCTTCTACCACTGTTTCTCAAGCTCTCAACTCAAATTCTCTTACAGCCTTTCAGTGAATGGCTCCTTCATGGCATCACCTCTTCCTCATTATTTACCATCATTTTAAAATTTATTTGGAAGAAAGGAGATAAAACACACCTCACAAACTGGAGGTCAATCTCTCTCTGCAACACAGCCTATAAACGCTTTTCTAAGCTCTTGCAATTGTGCCTATGTTCTGTCCTGCATTTTATAACTGATCCAGGCATTTTTGGCATCCCGGGTCGGCCTCTTATAGATGACCTCCACATCTTAAAGTTTACTAACACACATTCTCTTCGGATTAAATAAGACTTGATGCTTTCTTGCGATCTTACCAAGGCCTTTGACAAAATAAATCATCATATACACTTCTATTCCTCATGCATTTGGTTTTGGCCTAAAGTCTTTGCATTGTATTGCCTCAATTTACTCTGCTTCTAAAATGATTCCTTATGTTAATTGGTTGGAAGGGGTATATGGTATATATGCTGAATGGAACCCATCAGGGATGCCCCCTTAGTAGCTTTCTGTTGACATTAGTTGTTGTGGTTACATCCCATAAGGTTAGAGCAGCACTGTGTCTCTCACCCTACTCTTACCCCTGCTCTAGTGTACTTCATTTCCTTTCCTACATGGATGGCATTACCATTTAGGCTTCCTCTATCACACTTTTCCACCTTTTGCACACTCTCCTACAGTTCCTTTCAGATGTTGGGCTGTCCCTCAACTTTGATAAAACTAAAGCATTTACTCCAATAACATTGCCTAATATGACTGTACATGGCATAACCTTTACAGATCGGGGCCTTACTATTTTAGGAATCCAATATGGCACACCTGCCTACGTACATTCTCACTGTAACAACCTTTTACATCCCACTTGCAATACTCAATTTCTGGCAAACTTTTACATTATCACTCTCCAAAAAAGTTTATTTGCTCAATGGAACCTTTTTAAACATTTTGGGATATCTTTTTACGGTTTATTTTTTTCCATACCAATGGGTCACAAAAATGCTCACAGCGGTTTTTAACTTTTTTGGGGGAGTTGCATTCAATCCTATCAAGAGAGGGATTTTATATTCCCCACCACACAAGGGTGGATTTTTATTATTGCATCCAGCTTTGCATCTATACACTCTTTGCTTATTTCCTCCAATATGTAATTTTTATTCTTATGATTTGACACTTGTTGGCCACTTAATGTCCACTTTTCAGGGTGGATTTTAGGGTGCTACACTGAATGGTTAACAGACTAGGAACATGGACCAGCCTGAGCTGATGGATATTCAGGTCTTTCTACTCTGAAACAAGGTTTCCAAAATGACATTTACTCAGTCACTAAAAAAATGGTACTTCTATTTACTTAATCTTGGACATGCCATCAATGCCTATGAGAACTATGAATGGCTTTCTACCCACAGCTTATGACAATGAAGACTGCATTACCGTTTTTTTACCCCAGTAGAAAGACCTACTTTGGAGATATTCTATTAACAGACTTCCGACTAAAGGCTATTACTTCCTCCATCCTATTACAGAATGCAATCCTTTAGAGCAGATTGTCAAGGACCTGAGGATGCGGAACATGTTTTCATTACATGTCAAAGGGCACAACCTATCTTGGATTACCTCAGTCAACAATGCCCTTTTGCCTCTGCTCTATCCTCGCACTGTTGACAAATGTCTGTATGGCAACTATGGACCGACGTAGTGAAACATACAGACTTTCTTTTACTTTCAGTAATGCACATCCTGCTGCACCGTCGCTGCACAGAATCAACAACTGGAAAGCCATTTTCTTTGACATTCTCCGACTGCTGACTCCAACATTCATGGACAGTATAAACTCTCTGTACAAATGTTTTCATCTTGATTAATACTACTACATGTCTGAAACAAACCACACGAGCTGGATAACAGGAAAGAACTTTATTCCGGTACCTCGGCCCACTGGCCTTCAAAGGAATGAACTAACAATTCACTAAACACCACATATATACTAGTGCATAGTAATTGAACAATTATATCATTAAATAATTGAGTAATTACATACTTAAAAAAGAGAAAATCAGTAACAAGACATGAAATAAGTGAACCAGCACCATTTTAACTAACAATCTGCTATAAAATAAATAATAATATTAGATGGATAAATTTACTTCCAAATTTAAACCTCGAGGTTTTAAAGTATTATACTTCAGAATAAATCTACTCTCCAATTTTAATAAACTTTGTAAGAAACTGCCTCCTGAAAGTACCTTTGGTTTAGCCAAAGCACAGAAAAACAGTGATTCAACTGACCCATTATGTATCCTATAAAAGTGATCAAATATTGGACTATCTGTTCTAGCATTGCGTACATCACCAATATGTTCTAAACTTTAAGTTGACGTTTAGTCTGGCCAATATAATACTGAGGCAAAGGGCAACCACAACCTAATATATAAACAACACCACATGAGCAACAATTAAATCTATTCTCAGCAAAATATTTTACCCCATTGATGTTATTTCCTGATAAATTTCTAACTTTTGCACATATTTTACATTTTCCACATTGAAACATTCCAGGTTCTTGAACTGAATCAGAAATAGACATAATGCTGGATAAATGTCTAGGTTTGAGTATTTCTTTCAAATTTTGATATCTACCAAAAGAGAAAGAAACAAACCTAGGAAAAAGGTGCCCAAATTCTTCATTATTACAAATAACTGGCCACAAGAACTTAACAATATTACACAGAATCTCTGAAAATAAAGAAAACTTTGTAACAAAAAACATCCTATTGTCTAGTTCCATAGCATTATCATAAATGTTTACATCAAATCTATTTCTATTTCTATCATGACCCATTTTACTACGATCAAACTTTAAACGATTCTTTCTGATTAATGCTTCTGAATAACCTCTTTCCAATAATCTCTTACAGACAGCATCAAATTCCAAACTTAAAAGACCACTGTCTGAAGTGTGTTCAAAAATTCGTTTAAACTCCCCATAGGGTAATGACTCTATCAGGTGCATAGGATGTGCACTTGATGCATGAAGAAAATTATTAGAGGCCACCTCCTTCCTATAGGGTTTGAATTGTACAAACCCTTGTCTATCCACATACAGGAAAATATCCAGAAACTGAATTTCTAGTTTGCTGACCTTGTATGTGAACTCCAAACCAAACCTGTTGTTATGTACATCTACCATGAATGCATCAAAATCTGTGATGTCACCTCTACAGATAAAAATGAGATCATCAATGTACCTGTAGTAAGAGACCACCTTGTTTTGAAAAAACTCCAAAGTATACAAAAATTCAATCTCAAATATGGACATAAACAAGATTGCATAAGTGGGGGCAAAACTTGCTCCCATTGCAGTACCATAAACCTGGAGAAACATTTTACTATCAAAACTGAAATAATTGTGACTAAGTGCAAATTCTAAAAGTAATATAATAAAGGAAGTCCGTGGCCCTTCACCCAGAATTTTCATTATTGCTTTCAGACCCAATTCAGTACTGATATTCGTATACAGGGATTTAACATCTACAGTTGCCCAGTAAAAACTGGAGTCCCACTTGAAATTCTTAACCTTCTCACAATATTGATTCGTATTTATAATGCGAGAAGCAACATATTTCAACTGCTCCTTTAATATACTGTCCAAAAAAATCCCAACAAACTCCAGATAACCCCCACAACCAGATACTATAGGGGTGGATCTAGAGCATTTTTATGTATTTTGGGCAAAGAATAAAACACAGGGTCTCTAGGATTAACCACATACAGGCGTCTCACATCCTTATTGTCCAGAAAACCCAGTCTTTCTCCCCTTTCAAGAATTTCCAATAAAGAAGCATTAAAATCTGCAATAGGATTGGCTGACAGTTCAACATAAACTTGGTCATTACACAATAAATCATAGTTCATTTTTAGGTAATGGCATTTATTCATAATAACCCATTTACCACCTTTATCTGCAATGCAAAAAGCATAACTTTTGGCAGCTTCCTTTAAACAGTTTAAAGCCTTCCATTCATCCTTACTAAGGTTGAAAGAAAAATACTGCCTTAAAAAACTAGCATATTCAATTTCTACCTTCTTACTGAACACATTTTCAAAGGCCCTTAATGCTACAGAAGTTTTAGGTGGAAAAAATTTACTACGACTAGGTAAAGGTGGTAAAATAAACTTCCCATAACCTGTGTAAAATCTTTCTGACCTAATGTCATTAACAACACCATCAGCATTATCAGAATTACAGATAAATGAATCACTACCTCTTTGGCTGGAATTCATTAAGATATCATCTTCCATAATGTCATAAACAGACACATCCAACAGAGGGTCAAAAAGGAGAGAAAGATCCTCTAGGTCATCTGCCTCTAAAGAACTATTTTCAGCATTACCTAAAGGAACATCAGAAGTATCTTCCTTGTCACCCACAGAAATAACATTAGTACAGCTTTTGTTAAAAAACAACTTTAAATGTAATTTTTTACAAAAACGCTTAATGTCAAAAAGAATGTCACATAATGCTGGCACTTTAGTAGGCACAAACTTGCTGCCCAAGTTCAGCACTGCAATCATCTCCAAAGATAAAGCAAAGTCACTTAAATTCAGAATGTTACTTTCATCCTCATCCGAATAGTGCCCATTTTCATTCAAACTGTTCCTTAATAACTCCACAAAAACGCTGCCACATTCTTTATCTTTATCTTTTAAAGCATTACTAGCGTGCACATTCGTATTCTTGGTAGCAAAACCATCAGTTACAGCAGAGCCAGCACCCTCACTGTTATAGTGAATATGTGAAGAAACCTGTGTATTTAAATCGACATTAAAGGAATGCTCAGTACCTTTTGTTTCGGCCCTTTTGGCGCGATTTTCTCTTTGCACCTTGCCGAAAATTCCACCTTCCTTGTTCTTCTTCCTCCGTCAGCAGCCCATTATCTTCAGCTAAATCCACCCGCTCAAAGGAAACACTTTTTTTACTTCCACCAGCAGTATCTGACGATGAAACTGAGGAGTCGCGCCCACTGCGTGAGCTTCCCTCTGACACTCTGCCTCGGGCTGTACCATTAGAACGCTTCCTGCGTTCAACACGACGCTGCCAAAGATAAACAGTGTTATTTTTAAAGTCCGCAATGTCTCTATTCAACTTTTTCTTTTTTCTGGCTATAACCTCGAATTCAGCCTTGGAAACAGCAGTATTAATTTCTTTCATAGCCAGTGAAAGTGAAGGAGAAATAGTTTGGCCATCTGTGAGACTTGCTTCACTTTCAGCTATTCTGGCTTGTAGCAACCCCAAACTTCTCCGGTTACGTTTAATAAGTATTTTCAGCCAAGTCAGGGTACAATGTAGAGACGCTGCCTGCCATTCAGTTAGAAATTCAGCTTCATCCTCGGCAAATTTATATGCAGGAAGCTTGTCTATCCTCAGACCCCTTGGTGTGATAGACAACTCTACGTACTTTTCCAAAAGACAGATGTCATAAAAGAGAGATGTCTCTCTGATTCTTAACCTCTTCAAATCCTCATATTTTTTGTCATGACCATAGTTACCAGATAAACTCCAAGGGTCACTTTGAGCCAGCTTTAGATCCCTCTCTTTAGCTAAGCTGGCAAATAGAATCCCTTCATTTTCATCAATAAAATTAGCCATCATGAATCCAGCTCAAACGAACGAATAAAACAGACCAACCACAGCAAAAGATGAATGTCTGAAACAAACCACACGAGCTGGATAACAGGAAAGAACTTTATTCCCCACTGGCCTTCAAAGGAATGAACTAACAATTCACTAAACACCACATATATACTAGTGCATAGTAATTGAACAATTATATCATTTAATACTACTACAGTCTGTTGATTCCTTTTTGTTGCTAAAGATTTTGCTGTGATTTCCGATTTGCCTTTACTGAGTTAATGTACAGTTGCTGTTTTTAAATTGTTTGAATAATTTCTAATGAACATATGCATTACTTCTTGTTTCAGTATGACTGCTTACTGTTTTTAGCTTTTCCTATGCATTTCCAACCTATTCTACATAGCTACTTCTTTATGATATCAAGTTCTACCCTTTTTCCCCGGGTCTATGTTAAATGTTCGAACATCCATAATGTCGAACATTACATGGTCGAGACTAAATGTTCGACATTTGGATGTTCGAACATAAAAAAAAAGAAAACACAGATAAAAACACTAACAGTGTGCCCCCACACCCCCCTACTTAAATATACCAACACCGAGACAGCACTTCTGTGCAGAAAAGGGAAATTCTCCTTATCTGCACCGTACGGTGCCGTTGAAAGTTTATCTTTGAGCACTCAAAATTTCAAACGTTTGGTCTCGACCATGTAACACAATCTCAGCTAGAACTTGTATAAAAATGCTGACTTTGCCCCTTTGTATGTTATTTGATTCCTGTACTAATTGGAGGTTAATTTTCATTTGCTTAATATTTCCTTAATTGGAGGTTAATTTTCATTTGCTTAATATTTCCTTCACCTAAGTAATGTTCTTTGCTTCCCTGATTCAATCTCACCTAAGTAATGTTCTTTGCTTCCCTGATTCAATCTTCCTATAATTTGATTTGTGCATCTTAAACTTGGGCCCTGGTTTGTTGTCCCCTCCAGTTTCCATGAGGCATGTCCAAAGAAGCTACTGCAAAAGTGCTGCCCCAGGGGCGACACTCAGATCTGAAATAAAAGTACTCGTGTTCCTATAATTTGCTGTATTTCCACACTTTCCCTGTATTTTAATACTAACAAAGATTTGAAAAAACAACTACTTGGCCCTCTGCATGATTGCAATTCTCACAATAATATGCATGGATTATTCGTTTTGTCCTTGATACACTATCTCAGCATTGGTTATATCTTCATATAGTTCCCTGGTTGATTTTTGATTTTCACGGTTTTTCAACCCTGGTTCAGTATCACTGGGGTGACTTAACCCATCACATAATGCTAATTAATTTCCAGGTTCATCTGCCAACTGTTATATGCTGCCCCTATGATATTCCTCTGCATATTTTGGCTGACTTAACCAGTTACACTATGCTTGGTACGCGGTCTGAGCCCCCCGTTTTCATAAGGCAGATCCGAAGGAGCTGCCCAGTGGTAACACGCACGGATTTGAAGCAAAAAAAGTGTATTCTGATCTAAAAAATGCACCATTGTCTAGTTATTGAGTTAAAATAGTGGAAAGATTACAAAAGACAGCTGATGGGCACATTATTTTTATGTTTGAGATTCAGGTTTATTTATGTGTTTATTGATGTGTTTATTGATTTGAATTAAGTTAAATGTCTTACACTAGAATGTTTAATGAAAAGGGCAATCAGAACTGATAATCGCAACAAACGGGCCTCAAATTTACCATTAGTGAGCAACAAGGGAGCCAATTCCCTTGTACTACCTCTGTGCTCATTCACTTAGCCTCAAGGCTGAAGACACTCAGCAAAGAACAGCCTGACAAACAGGCCCACTGGCTGGGTAAACTCCTTAATGCCATCCTCCTACTCGAACTAGGTAACTTCAAGACACCGTCTGCCCCTCTAGGGACTCATCCTATTGGCTGGTTTTTGAAATTCAGCAAACCATTGGCAGAGCCCACCCCTACTCACAAAGATTGGCTACCCCTGTCCTCACCTCACTAACATGGGGATTATCAGTTAGAACATATCATTGGCTTAACCTCCCCACTCCCATCCAATAGCTCCATCCTTGCCCTCTACCCCTGGAAAACTGGATGCAACCGATCTAATCCTCATAGGCTCCTACAAACAAGCCTAATAGCTACCAATAGTGATGCTGACTCAAACTTCCAAATGTACATGGAGTTAGCCAGTACTGCCTGATGTTAAAGATTGAATGTTTGCAAAACTTCAGCACTCATCTGCCTTAATAAACACGAACGAACGTATAATGTCCACACTAAAGTGCTTTCTTTTAAGCTCAGACAGGCTATATTATTGATTTATCTGGTTCTACTCCTATTCATTTTTCATACATTTTATTTTATTTTATGTTATGTTACTCAATTGGAATAATAAGCAATAAAGGCTAAACAGCCGCTGGATTCAGAAATAATTTTCATCATGTTATCCCAGAAGATCTATACTGCAACCGATCTCTTCACTTTACCCCAAAAAGGTCTGATCGGTACCCGCTCTAAGCAGAACTATGTTTTACTCTGTTTTGACATGGTGCAGAGCCACAGAACCACTAATTAGATGGGAAAAAAGGGTAGCACTTGATATCATACGGAATGAACTATGCAGAATAGGCTGGAAATGCATAGGGAAAGCTAAAAACAGTAAGTGGTCAACCTGAAATAAGAAGTAATGCCACAGCCAGGATTGCAGTGCCTTGTTGTAGGAAGCATAGTACCCTGTGTAATTGTAGAGTTTCAGCCTCCTAGATTTACCCCCTCTTGGAGAAAATCAAGTTTTCAATGGGTATTTTTTCCTCTGTGTAGAATAGGCTGGAAATGCATAGGGAAACCTAAAAACAGCAAACAGTCATACTGAAATAGAAGTTAAGAAACAGCCAGGATTACAGTGCCATTTTGCAGGGTGCATAATACCCTGGTCTGTAGACGTTCAGCCTCCTAGCTTTACCGCTGTTGGAGAAAATCAAGTTTACAAGGGGTATTTTTCTCTCTCTCTCTCTCTATATATATTTTTCTCTCTCTAAAGCAAAAAACAGTAAATGGTCATACTAAAGGAAGTTATACCAGAGGCAGGACAGCAGTGTCATTTTGGTAGGTGCATAGTACCCTGTGGGCCTGTACACTTTCACCTTCCCTAGCTTTACCGCTGCTGCAGAAAAACAAGTTTACAAGGTTTTTTTTTTTGCTATATATAAATGCATAAGGAAAGCTAAAAACAGTAAACGGTCATGCTGAAAGAAGTTATGCCAGAGCCAGCACTGCAGTGCCCTTTTGAAGCATAGTTCCATGTCTGCCTGTAGAGTTTCAGCCTCCTAGATTTACCACTCTGGAGAAAATCAGCTTTTCAAGGGGTATTTCTCTCTCTCTATGTATAAATGCATAGGGAATTCTGTAAACAGTAATCGGTCATACTAAAAAAGTTTGTCAGAGCCAGGATTGCAGTGCTCTTTTGCAAGGTGCATAGTACCCCTGTGTGCCTGTAGGCATTCATCCTCCTAGCTTTACCACTTCTGAAGAAAATCAAGTTTAAGGGGTATTTTTCTCTATGTATAATGCATAGGAAAATCTAAAAAGAAAAAAATGGTCATACTGAAAGAAGTTATGCCAGAGCCAGCATTGCAGTGCCCTTTTGCAAGATGTATAGTTCTCTGTCTGCCGCTCGAGTTTCAGCCTCCTAGATATACCATTCTTGGGGAAAATCAACTTTTCAGCAGTCTCTGCTTGTTTAAAACCTCACTGCACTCGCACCTTACTTCACAGTGGAAATGCTCTTGCACTCATCCAACCTACTACTACCACACTTTCTTCCTAACTTTCCAAACTTTGTTGCCTGCCACTACCTCCTAAACTTTTACATCCTTACCTCATTGTAATTCCCTTAAAAAAAAAAAATTAACCTGATGTAATTTTCCTAATGAAAATCTGTTATTTCTGTATTATGTAACATCTATTTCAATTGTGCAATATGGGTTTGTACTATACAAAATATGTATTTAACATTCAATTGAAATGTATATTCTAGATATGTTATGCAATATGGGTTTGTACTATACAAAATATGTATTTAACATTTAATTAAAATGTATATTATGGATTTGTGCTCTTTCTGTACTATGTATTTTTATTTCTCTGGAGCTTTTCTCCCCTGGACTCCATTGAAAATGGGCTCCTTGTAGCCCAATTGGCTATCCTGGAAAACAAACTGCAAATAAATAAAAATAAATATTACTCTCTATGTATAAATGCACAGTGAATGCTAAAAACAGTAAACGGTCATAATGAAAGAATTTATGCCAGAGCCAGGCTTGCAGTGCCGTTTTGCAAGGTGCATAGTACCTTGCCTGCCTGTAGAGTTTCAGCCTCCTAGCTTTACCATTCTTGAAGAAAATCCATTTTTCAAGGGCTATTTTTCTTTGTATAATAATACATACAGTTCTAAAATGACATGACACAACCATTTACAAAATTCCAGACAGCTGAGCTGGCAATATCGCCTTCTGTCACACTTCTATACAAGTCATATTAATACTCACAAATGACACAATTATTTACAAAATTCCAGCTAGCTGGGCTGGTGATATTTCCCTTTGTCACAGTAACCTCAGGGGAAATTCTCAGCAATGTGCGGACTTAATCATGAACGGTGACACTTACACCCAGCCTGAATCTATAGCAAATATACTGGCTGACAAGTTTAGTACAAAATGTCTTCCCCCATCACCTCCCAAAGAAATACCCGCAACTTCCCCCTACCAGTCATTACAAGGGAACAGATCCTTACTACACTTGCTAAAGCCAAAAACACAGCCTACATGGGTCCTGACAACATTCCAGGATGTTTCTTAAATAGCTTAAAACAGAATCTATAAGGGCCACTAGAAACTCTAACCACAGCCTCCAGATGGGCGTTGTCCTAGAGGAATGGACTGCAACAGCCATCCTTCTGCACAAAGGGGGCCCATCAACTGACTCCGAGAACTACAGACCCATAAGTTTGACCAGTCTTATCTTCAAGGCCATATAAAGAATTATCATGGACCTGATCAGTAATGATATAGTAACACTCCAAATACTGGACAGACCCATTTTGGCTTTGTCAAAGGTAGGTCTTGCCTGCTTAATTTGGTGGACTTCAAGAATATCATGAAGGTAAAACGGTACACCCCACTTATCTAGACCTGGCCAAAGCTTTCAACACGATCCCCCATTCAGGGATCATGGATAAACTTATTGAGTTAGGCATAAACCTTTATATTATCAGATTGATAACCAACTGGCTCATTGATATGATACTTGTCCGGGTAGGTGAATCCACCCCTGATAAGAAACCTGTTACTTGTGGTGTCCCCCATGGCTGCTGCCAAAACCACGGTTTTAGACGAAATGCTAAAAATGTGCAATCATACCCTTTGGTAAATCAGACATCCCTGCAAATTATGATATTGATATCACACTGCTAAACATAGACAGTGGTGAGGGTCCAAGGAACACAGATAATAACCTAAACTTTGACCACCAGGTAACTACATTAGTAAGGAAATCCTTCTGTGTGGCACAACTTATAAGTAAAGGCATGGCATCAAGATCAAAGGAAATCATAGTGCCTTAGTACTCAGCCTTCATCATAAACCATAATCAAGTACAATGCTCCCTTCTGCATGTACCTACCCAGGCACTTACACCAATTGGAGTGGCCCCAGAATTTTCTCGCTAAAAAAAGTACAAAGCGTAACACACATCTCTTATGCAGACCGACTAAAGGCCCTTTCCCTTTACTCCACCTCATATCATTTATTGAGAAGGGACTTACGCCTGACCAACAAGGCATTCTCTGATCCAGTTCTGATGAAAATATTACTAATTCACAAGAAAAATTATACAAGGGTTATGCATTCCATGGACTTGAACTTTAGTTGTGACTCTTAACAGAACTTGCTGGAGAACCACGTTTGTAACCCAAAGGCTACCTAGTCTATGAAATAAACTTCCCACTTTGTAAAACAAAGTGCATACCTCATTTTCTTAAAAAAATTTGGATACATGGATGAGGTACCATAAATTCACTCCTGGGGTACTGTCCATGTCCCTTATGGAGAGAGGCAGTCTGTAAAATGACTCCGGGCTCAAACACCCAATGACCCACTAACCTAATACTACTCCAGCCCATATCTGGAGAATTAAGATAATAATATTGTCATGTCCTGGGTATTATTGGCTAGGTTTGTGCCATTAGCCTGGTAATCACATATGAACCTATAAAGCCAATCACCATGCTAGAAAGAAAATCTGAATAGCATTAACATACGAAAAGCATTCCTTTTATTTTTGGTTATATACTAAAAAAGTAAAAAAAGTAAACTAGTGCCTGTGGAAGAGATATAGTGTATGAACCAGTGAAGTAAGCAATAACTTAATTGCTATACTTACATATTAAAAGATGTATGGAGCATAAAGGTAAGACCAGTAACAATGAAAGGGAAAAGGTCAGTGCATCAGCAACCTAAGACTGCCCTTCATTGGAGCTGTAAATTCAAACATCTATAAGATTCACAAGTAAATTCAGCGAGTAGAAGAGGCAATACTGCTTTTAGTAGTCAAAACAGGTAGGAATTTGAAGACTCTGACTGCAGAGCACATTATGGACACCTGCCAACTCCATAAAAATGTGGTCTTCCCCCAAGCTTAACATATCACCATTAAAAGCATCTCTTCTTTGCATGGTATCCGTTATCTTATCTAATTACAAAATGTTGTGGAAATAATGGTGACATGGGTTTGCCAGTAATGCAATAGATGCATAACATTAATGTCCTTGTGAAAGTGATAATACAATGGTAGCACAAGAGAATGGAAGCCCTGGTCTATGAAACATCACTCTGTTGACTTCAGTGATCCAATCTGAGAGCACATAGCTATGAAACTGGAGACAGTGCTTGCAATTTACTAGACATTTAACATCAGTGGCAGTATGTGATGACACAAAACATGACTTCCTTGGACATTCCTTGCCTGCTGAGAACTAAACAGGTGATGTCAGTGACACAACACAATGGGATGGAAGGGGCTACATAACAGTTTTACATGTCTAATGACAAAATAAAATAATTTGACATCAGTCATCTCATTAAGTGCTACAATACAATTGGGACAGTGCCATAATGTTTAAAAAATCACCCCAATGATCTTAAGAGACCTCATTGCAAATTACTAAATGCTATGCTGTCATTGAACAAAGAAAAAAAAAACTTTAAGGTGTTGGGGGTTGGCATGACGATTGAGGTGGTTACTTCACAGACAACAGGTTCATGGTTTGATTCTCCCGAAGGGAAAATGGCTAGACTTAAAATATTCCACAACAAAAACTAGCCTAGCACTTACTGATGAACCTAAGGAAAACAATCCAGTGGTTAAGTTATAGGATTATGACATTTCTTAATGAGACTCCAGTGACTAGGCACCAGCAAGAGAATTCAGGAACCCTTATAAATGCGGCTCGTAATCATTTTCCTCATAGACTAACTATTCTGTGATTGGTGGACAGCTTGGACAGCTATGACATGAGTTGGTCACTGGTTGCAGTAGCAAACCATAAGGCAGTGGCGGCTGGTGACTTCAAATCAAAGGGGGCTGCAGGAGATAGCTGAATGGGTGGGGTCAATGGGAAGGGGTGTGGTCAACTAGAAACGGGAGGAGCTATGCTCAAAACCACAAAAACTAACTAAATATGCTGCCCTGGGTGCCAAACCCTCATTATGAGAGTCTAGTCGAGACAAATGAAGTATAAAAGAATAAAAATATTTCAATGCATTGGCTGCATGACAGCTTACTTAATATCTAGATGGAAACAAAAAGGTTGTGAGGCATGAAAAAACAAATTACTGTTCAAATGCATTACTGGAATGCCAGTCAAAATCAAGTATAAGAAAAACAAGCAGCACTCAACTCAAACCACTTCTCCTTGCATTGTAGTTCTAATTATAATTTATATTCAGCTTTATTGAAGTACCACGTAACATGCTGAAAGTAGCAATCGCTGTGATGCCCTCACTTGTAAAAATGTTTCTTATCCAAAAAAGACCTGCTGCCTGACAACTATCTACTTGTTTCATGGGGAAAACATGATCAAAGTAAAAAATGAAAAGCAAACAAGAAACAAGCTCAAGATACATTGCTTAAATGATTACTGTACAGGTTATGGACCACGCATGATTGGCATTCTGTTTAGTTTATGAGTAAAGCCTGCAGAGATGACTGGAAGTCTCCAACAAGTGTAATGAGCTTCTTAAAATAATATAATTCTGTCCTTTATTACAAATACTGTCATATGCATTTCAATACCCAAGGCTTATACATTATCTAGTTAAGTATTCTCTGCATGGCAACAACAGAAAGGCTTTCAATGTTGGCAGTTCTTTAACAGTACGCTTATTAAAGCTTACTTGCATGTTATGATCTCAGACAACCTGATGGTCATTAAAGCATTGCTACTTAAAACACAGAGCAACAGGCATTTTCTGAGTAATAATAAGCATAAATCAACAGTACAAAATTATGACAGAAACCAGACCATTCTGCAAAATCAAGAACAGATGAAAAGCCACTGTAGTACTTGTGTCTACCCTGGATGGGGGGATACCCTGCACATTTACACTGCATAACTGCTCCTTGCCTTGCTTATACACATCCAGAGTCACTACATGGGGGAGTGGGGTGCAACAAGTATGTCACAATTTGAAATGTCTGGCTGACTGTGATGGCCCTGACACATTTGACATACCTCTCAACCTCAGAGCAAGAAATCTGGACAAAGCCATACATAGAAGTGGGACAAAGGTCCAAAAATAAGGACATTTTTTAAATATTGCTCTTATAAACTTAGAAAGATAATAGAATAGTAGGTCTTGCATTAGTATGAATTTTCTGCAGGATATGAAATCTGAAACTCAAATGTCTGTCATTATTTTCTAACTTCAGTCTTTAATGATTTGCCACTAATTTGCCAAAAAAACCCCACAATTTTATGAAAAATGGACCAAAAATATAAGGGAACCTGTCAAAGAAGGGACACTTTTTTAATATTAGTACTGCTAACTTGAGCAGCTGACAAAATAAAAGAATCTACATGCATTTCTGAAATAAAAGTAATCTATAACCCTGATTATTACAGTTATTTCTTAATTGTAAACCCTCCATGTTTTCTCACAAAATTGCTATTTTGCATAGGAGTTATTAGGGGAAGAGCAACATTTTGAGCCAAATTTGGGGACAGTTGAGAGGTTTGGCTATGCCTAATTCTATAAAGCATGTACCTCTCAACTTGTTAATGCAATAAATCTGGACAAGGCCAAATATATTGGGGGAACATATAAACAGTACTAAACATTGCTCTTGTATATACTGAGACAGTTGATAGAACAACAGGTCTTACTTTAGCATGCATTTTTCTGAAGGTTATGAAGTCTGAAACTCAGTGTGTCATTTAGTAACTTAATTCCTAAATGATTTTCCAAAAAAAAAAAAACCACAACTTTTATGAGGAACAAACCAAAAATAAGAAGCAAAAATCTATTCATTCTGTGAATAAAATGCTGTGTTACCACCATACATTTCACTGCCATGTCTTTAACCCAGGGGACCCTGTTGGGAGGTATAGTTCAGCTGGGGCTGTCTGAGTTTGCCACCCTTCCCCCTCACAAAATCATGGTCGAATGGAGCCCTCCCCCCTGCAGCCATTCCAATGATCCATTACTTGGCTATTTCACTCCATTTACCATAAACACTAATGTGCATACTGCTTTACTTCTATGATGATTTGGATTTCATTTGAAAGTTTTATTTTGCATTTTACAGCACAAACACTAAGACATCTGCTAAACAAAGCAATGCAGTCTCACAATGAAAACAGGCTTAGCATTAAAACTTCTCTGCCCTTGAAACTCACATTCAATGAAACAGCATTGAAACCCACATTCAAAGAAAATACATTTTGCCAGTGGCAGATAAAGATTAACTTTGGGCTGTTTTCAAATCATAGGCCCCTTGCACATGTACTAAATTATATTCCTTGTACAATACAGTACAGTTGTTAGACGGCATTATTTTGAACATTTTTTCCAGTAAACAATGAAACAAAATGCATGCACCAATGACAAAACTACCCAATTCAGAACATTTCCGTCATGTCTACTCAACCTTCTACAGTCCACCAGTATCAGTAAATATGCACAATCTCTGAAGTAGTAAAAGTCATCTAAATAATTCCACATTAAAGAAATCTGTAACAATGAAGAGGTTGCTGCTAGCAAACAACATTTTATGTCATTGTTTATTCATCTACAAATAAAGTGCCTGTTGCCCTTGAGGAATAAATTGCCTATGTTGCATGCATTAAAAACAAGTGATAACTAGTAATATCGCAATAGGCACTGTATGGCAAACTGATTAACAGGTTCATAGTTACTACTCTAGGTATCTTTGCCAAAAAGGATTGCAGCATCCACCCACTTTACAACACAGTACAGTATCAGCAATGCATCTATCTACTGTGGGAATAGAACCCACAGCCTTCTGCATCAAAAGCAAGTACACTACCTGTTGTGCTATTAACAATGCAAGCAGACTCAGAATAAGCAGCACTAAAGTTTTGTTCCCCTGCAGCTCTCAGCTCTTTGTAAAATCTACTCGACACGCAGTTATCATCTCTGAACTTTGCAGTACAAGAAATCTGGAAAAAGCCTAAATTTATTGGGGGGGACAAAAGCCCAAAAACCAAGGACACATTTTAAACATTGCTTGTATAATGTTGGAAAGTTGCTAGAATAAAATGCTGTGTTACCACCATACATTTCACTGCCATGTCTTTAACCCAGGGGACCCTGTGCAAAACAGTCAAAGAAACATACCACTATGCCAAATCAGCTGTTTTGTGAAAGATAGGAAGACGAACTTAAATGGCTACCATTTAATGAATTCAGTTCTCACCATAGCTGTCAACCTCTTGGAACAAAACATCTGAACAAAGCCAATAATGGGGGAAGACAGCCCCCAAACATATTCAGTTCTCACTATAGCTCTCAACCTCTTAGCAAGAAAACGTGGACAAAGCCAGTAATGGGGGGAATACAGCCCCCAAACATTCAATGAATTTAGTTCTCACTACAGATAACTTTCAACCTTACGAAGCCAATAATGGGAGAATACAGTCCCAAAAATAGGGACACATTTCAAATATCCATGTTATAAACTTAGACAACTGCTAGAATAAACAGTTGTGTGTTACCATGCACTTTCTGAAGAATATGAAGTCTGAAATTCAAATGCCTGTTATTTTTAAACATTTAACCAGGAAACTAGTCTGACTTGGAACAAAAGACAATTTTCAACAGAGCAGGGAGAAATGCCAGACACATCTTTGTAAGATGGGATGACATGCAGACAGCACACAGAAGGCATCCCAGCCAAGAATCAAACCAGATAACCTGTAGCTGTTAGGCAGCAATGCTACCAGTGCACCATTGCACTAAAGACTTTGCAAGGAAAAATGTAGATACAGAAACCACATATTTTATGAGGAACAGAACAAATATGAGGCAAAAATCTGCAAATTGTTTTAGAAATGGTGGTGGATAGGGAATTCAGGTCCTTGCCACCTGCATCCAAGGTACAGGATTCAAGCTTGAGTATCTCTACCCACCACCATTTGTTCTCTCTAGCCACCAGAATATAGTAACTGGGGCATTTTACACACACACACACACACACACACACACACACACACACACACACACACACACACACCAGTATAATTCCTGTCACGAAGCCTTTACCAGCTGTAAATAAATGTCCTACCCGTTCACGAACAAAGCAAGCCAGCGACCAAACACCTATCTGATTTACACGAACGAAGCAAACCCACAATCCATCCAGCCAACAAATGAAGCAAGCAGCAAGCCCACAATCCAGTGACCGAACGAAGCAAGCCCACAATCCAGCCAGCGACCACCTATCTGAAGCCTTTGTCCAGCAGTAATCCACGAATGAAGCCCGCGCAATGAAAGTCCCATGAGAGCAGCTCACCCCCTCAGTCCTCCTCATTGGTTCTGCCTGTAGCTGAAGCAGTCCGGAGCTCCTCTGTTCTGTGCGGTCGTCACCGCACAGATTCCTCGGTATCTCACAGCAATGATTGCTGGGTACCTCTTTGCCTGCATCCGGACTGCTGATAAAGGTAGTCTGAGGTCTCTAATGTGTCGGGACTCGTGATTTTTTTTTCTGTTTTTGTTTTCTTGTTTTGCAGATATTTCTTTGTTTTTTCTAGGTGGGAGGGCTGCAGTCCGGCAGTCCGATAGCACGAGATGACCCTGCCATAAGGCAAGACCAGGAAGTAAACAGTGAACTTGATTTTTTTTTTTTGTTTCATTCAAACAGATTTCCTGGTTTACCACCCACATCCCCCTCAAGGGAAGGGGCAATAAGTAAATGACCCAACATATACTTGTTCTGCTGGCTTCTGGGTTATTCAAACACAAAACAAAATATAAGGACTAAAAATCTGCCAAGGGAATGTAAGGCTAGGCTTCTTTAAGATCCTTATAAACAGCTCAGTAAGGATCTATGAACCTGCTAATATACAAAATTGTAATACTAGTGTTTGTTTTCTGATTATTGGTCCAAACAGATTTTCTGTGTACAGAAAAATCAATTTTTTTTCAGTATAGCACTTAGTTTGACATGTGGCTTTTTCATTGAATACGAGTTAAGTACAGGACATAAACAACATGCCATATCCCTGTATTGTTTTCTACAGGCTGTAAAGCAGAATTCCTCCCTAACACAATTCAAGTGTAACTTGGACAACTGGATGAGGAACCAGAAATTTATCCCTGATTTGGCACCTCTGTCTCTAATGGACACAGGGAATTACTCTCATTCTATTGCTTCTCTAGCTGATTATGGTAAAAAAATTAAGTGGACTAGACTAAACGATCTGTAAATAAATCCACAAGAGTTGTATGCCACCCTTCTCTGCTCTTTCCCCTGAAGCTTTTTCTCTATTACTACAACTGCCAACCACTCACCTGCCTCACACTGCCACCTCTCCCACTCAGCTTTTAGATACAACCACTACATAACTACACTGAACTAGATAGCTTTCTAACCTTTTCCTCCTCCCACACCTCCCTCCACTACCCAGGAATCCTACTTACCAACCAGTTTCCTTCATTTTGCCTTAATATCTTATCAAACTTCCTAAACATATGTGGTCCTCTTCCTATCTGGCTTTACATGCTTCTTACCACTTGGGTCTTGTTAGTTTAGATATTGTGCCATCATCTTGCCTGAATAAATATCAAGTATTACAATGCATTTTTCATCATCAAATCTAGCAGTCTTCCACAGATTCTCATATCTTTATGTCAGCCTGCACGCCATTCATCATTCCCCTAGGATAAATATATTGAACATTACAAGGTAAACTTGAGCATTCTTTTCTTCACAAAATTACCTGGCTTCAAAGCATGCAGCTATTATTCAGTTCTTATATATATGTACTTGAAGTTAATCCACTGCATTCTGTGGCTGGGAATCAAAGAAATATGTTCTAGTGTACACTGCAAACCGTATTAAGTGATTTTTACCCAACACTGGATTGATTGCGTCATGTTGGCTGCCTACGAGTTGAACATTTTACTGTGCATGATGATGATGATGATGATAATAATCTAGAGGGGCACACTCAAAGCACCAGAATTTGTGTTGATCCAATTTTGAAAGTTTGTGCATTGCATAAGTCTCAAGATTTCCTGTTCTGTTATTTTCTCAATTGTCTACATGCATGAAAGCATGACAGCCTCCTACTGATGCACTCCATTGCAACACACTTCCACCTCGGGGTGCAAGCCTGACCCCCTCATTACTTGGCTTTTTTAAGCCCTTTGTAAAGTTTAAATCTCAGATTTTGTATTCAAAGAAAAGCTTGCATGTTCAGTGTCTAGAAAGTTTTCTGTTTCTGCTAACAACAAGTGACAAGTTGGAATCCACAGTAAAGCTCTCTCTATAGCATGTCAAAAAGCATGGTGACAGAGTATCAGTATTTCATCTTGGACACTCAGAAATGGAAAAGATAGCAGATGAATGTGCGTAAAGAGCCCCAATGCATGGGTTGGCATGGGAGTCATCATGTGATCCTAAGCTACTGGTGGACAATCAAGGAAAGGTAAAAAAAAAAAAAAAAGTCTAAAGGACATCAGTCACATCTTTCCTCAGATGAGTCTGCCCTTCAGATGACCTTTCACGACTTGCATGTTGTTAACTCCACTGATCGACTGAGAGGTTGAGCTCACAGCAGATGTTGGCTTATGACAAGATGCTGGCAAGAGGTGGGCTCTCATATAACTTTGATGTGGACAAGGAGTTTATTCTACAGACAGGGAATCATATAACTTTGATGTGGACAAGGAGTTTATTCTAAAGACAGGGAATGTATTATACAATTGATCTGTCATGCCAGTAGGTGTTGATGATTCTCATGTGAAGGTTGACATCTTTTACATATGCATTAGACAGATTATTGGTTCGACAAGGATGAAGGTGGGTCAAAAAGGGTTGGGCCTTTTAGTGTTAGGAAGACTAAGCAGGGTCACTCCTCAGATGTCTATGAGTCAGAGTACAATGAGAGCTTTTTAGTATTTTCGGGATAGCTAGATTGTACAGTCCAGAAATCTTCTTGGTCAGAAATGTTTTGGTCTTTCAAGTTGGTCAAGGTTGTAACACTACCAGCCCAGCTATCTGGAATTTTGTAAATAATCTATCATTTGTGAATATTAATATGATTCATATGCTTGTCTTACAAAATGTAAGAGAACTGTACGTTATGTACTAAGCTTCAAAAATGTAACCATAGTGTACCCTACTGGAAAAGAATAGAAATATATATGTAAACTATATACCTGTGCAACTATATGTTTTTAATAGTAAAAGATGGAACATAGAGTTAACTTGCAAAACTTCAAGAAAATAAGTTGGAATCAAAGTGTTTTACGATTGTGCAATCTCTTAGTTTCAATGCAGCAAGCAGACAATGTCTAGAGCTACAAGTTTTTCTACCATCTTGAAAGTAATTTTAATTACTAGGTTTAAAATGTAAAGTGTTGTATTGCTTTCTAGCAGCTGCACATCTGAGAAATAAGTACTTTTCACACAGAGATGATAAAATTCTTAGTTTCTGTTAGCCTGGGAATGGAAGGCAGGTGACAGAGTGATGTCATCCAGGCTAACCCAACAGCAATATGTGATATTAATTTAAGAACTCTCTCAGATTGAGACACTGGGAATTTTGTTATCTTGTCTTGGACCTAGAAACATCCATTAAGCACTCATCTGCATTTGCCTTGCTAATAGTAGTGAAAGTCATTTCTTTTAGATCGATAGGAATATAGTAAAGATTAGTTTAGGTGTTTTCTGTATTATCTGAGAATGTCCTGAAATGCTGTTTTAAAATATTTCCTGTGATTGTGAACTATGTAGTTACTATGTTGATTATGTTCTTTTATAATTACATATATTTAAGCATATCGTTGTGGCGGATATTTGAGAGACATATTTAAGCTCTTAAAATACTTGCATATGTATTTGGTGACACTGTACAGGCCACTCCTAAATAGCCTTGCTCTTGGTCACACAACCATTTGGATAATAGTAACATTACACAGTAGGATTGGTCACTCTTTTTAATGGCCTTTATAGTAGCTGAATAACAGTGGTTGGTGGCAGTGATAACTACCTTATAGCCTGGGCAGAAGTGGGCATAGCTAGTAAACCTATGCCAGCCTTCCCCAGTAGTGTCTGTGTGTTTGTAAATCAATCAAATCTCAAGTGAGTGTGACTGTGTGTGTGTCAGCTGCTTGGGCAAGGACATACAGTTGGACAGAGAGGGTGCTGAAGGATGGACAGAAAGGGTGCTGGAGGTTTTGGCTTGACCACTCGGCTGAGATCTTAACCTTATAGCTGTGCCAGTGGGGAGTCTTACTGGGGATCTGGAGAAAGAGGCAGAAACCAGCCCCAGACTGACTTATCTCTGTGTGCTTTTAAGGGAAATTGTACTTTATGGTGTGTGTACTTGTCATCCTCCCATTGTGTACATTCCTCACTGTTGCCCGTGGTGAGGATTGAAGATCCTTGATTACTGGGCCAGTGCAGGGGCATCAAAAGGTGCTGAGATGTATATTCCAAAACACTTGCTTTTTTTTTTTTAACAATAAGTCTAATATGGGAAGAGTATAGCAGAACCAAGACTGCATGTGACCTAGAGGAGATACACTTATAGATCCAGCTGAGCATGGTAAAAGGACTTCCTAACCTCATCTGAGACATGGCGATCAAAGTAAAGATTGATATCAGCATATGTACACAAGTCCCAGATGGTTGTCTGTTTGGATAGGGTTACCAGTAATGTGGTAGAAGGAAGGAAAGCAGTCTTTCCAAAGGTAACTATGTTGCAGGTTTTTGCCATTTATGGTGAGCCTGTGACTACCATACAAGGCACTGGTTTGGTTCAGGTATTGATGGAATACCTTGACTCCTATGCCATGCCAAAGCACCACGGTTTCTGTTCTGGAAGGATGACTTAGCTCCATGACATAACTAAAAACCAGACTCCATTTGTCCTTTTTATGACTTTCCTGGATGGGGTGAATTTAGAGAATCTTCCACTATGGCCAGTCCTTTTATGTTGTGTTTTTGTTTAATCTCTTATAGCTTGTGATCCTACTGTGGATGGGATCAAATTGAGTGGTACACTGGTGGTCCCATTTTCTAACAAAAAACAAGACACCATGATGTGTGCCAGCAGGAGATGTACTCATTTTTGAGGACAAGAGTGAGAAAAAAATACCCTGTAAAATAACAGTAAAAAAAAATCATAACTGTTACCCACTGCAGGGGACCCCATCACACACGATGAGTAAATATCTTTTTCATTTTCAAAAAGTATACATTCTAACATCATTGTCATTATAGCCTTTACTGATGTAAACATTGGTGATGCTGTATGCTGGAGACACATAAAACCTTATGTGTAACCCATACTTCCGGGGAATGGTTTTGGAGCCAGTCACTGAATCTGAAGGTCAGAGAGAGTGGAATCAGTTCTGGGAGGAAGAAGGCATCCAATTCTACTGCATTACTGACAGTCAGTGTAAAAATGATGTTTCAGAAACTAATGTAAAGCACTGAATACTTGAATGCAAAAAGCAGCTCATTTTCTCACAAAAGGCAGTTACCCATATGTGCAAATGGCTTATGGGCCCAAAAGGGCAAACATTGTGAGAATACCACATATCCAGGCTACCATGAGAGTAATGAGCACGATGGTAAGCAGAAAGCAGAACCCCTGAAGCCAGCTTGTATAATGGCTACTTGTGGTCACTGGTTAATGAGGAAGTTGATGGTCAGCAGCCAATGAGAAGAAGAGAATCTATAGCTATACACACAAAATATCTATGCACAATGTGTGTATGTGTGTGTGTGTGTGTATATATATATATATATATATATATATATATATATCTATGGATCTACTTTAGAATTTCGACAGCTATTTCAATGAGACCACAAGAACGACAACTCATTTAAATGAAACTACAGTTGAACGACAATCTGACACGTAATACACATGCAATATTAGCAACTGATTTGAGTAAATATGTACATGTTGCAAAGTAAACTATACCCCTATGTACCAACTATAGGGATTTATGTGTCAGCATGACTTGTAACTTTTAAAGCAACATTCTCTACGTTACACTTTTAGTAGTTTAGCAACGGTTTTCACAAATTCAACAGCCGTATACTTGCCCCTGTTCGAAATAACATTCTGAAACTTATTGTGCCTCTCTATAAGCTTTCTCTTTTTTGGAGAAGGCACATAACCCGTAGCTCATCCACCCTGTTTTGTTCGCTAACAAGACAGGAAAGGATTAAATACAAGTGTGTATCTCTGTCCCTGACAAGACACTTTAGTCTTCTATACCATGCTTCAACTGTATTCTGTGTGCGTGGTAAAAACAGGTTGTTAAGCTCCCTGACATTCCAAAATGGTATTGGAAATAATGGGGGTAATCGATGTTTGCAGGTACTCCTTGTACAGAACTTCCGTGCTCTACTATGAATGTACCAATCAGAAAAGTATTTCTTGTCCCTGCTGTGGAAAGCCCTCTTTTAGTGAATCAAATGTCGATTCCACCTCATTTTCATTTAAAAATGACAGAGCTACTTTACTGCGAGTTGAAGTGTCTGTGATGTGCTGTAGTGCAGAGTTAAACCCAACCTTTCGCCAGATATTTTGAGAGAAATGGAAGAGGCAGCCCTTAGAATTGACATTAGGAACATTTAATCTGATGCTTTTAAGGGCTTCAAAGTCACACAACACAAATCTCACACTTACTTCAAGGTTATGGTCTGACAATAGATTAAACAAGCCACAAATAATTGTAACATTTTAAGGACTTCTTAGATAAGAAAGTATACAGCAAAGAAATAGCCTGACTATGGCTCCCATACTTAACAAATCTGTGAATAGAGTACAGCTGCTGTATATTCACACCCTTACCAAAAAAGTGCCGTCCATCATCCAGATAGTGGCACAGCTCAAGTCTTGTAAATTATTTACTGTACTGAATGCTATTACTTTAGTGTCAGACCTATTATCAAACATGGTCCTACTGACAAAAGCACCATCTTTTAATGGGAACTTTGAGAGGTCAATATTGTCTAGCGTCAGTTCCTCACCTCCATGATGGGAAATTTGCTTATGGCGAACACGCCCAACTTGTTGCAACAAAGCTTTCCTACGAGGTATATGACAAATCGACTCTAGAGATGTGGAGGCCATAGCATCTGCAAGAATTAAGCATGAAGTATCACGGCTATACATTGCTCGTGTTTTAAGCTCATGACACACTTTATATCGCTC
Source organism: Protopterus annectens (assembly GCF_019279795.1). Taxonomy (NCBI): domain Eukaryota; kingdom Metazoa; phylum Chordata; order Ceratodontiformes; family Protopteridae; genus Protopterus; species Protopterus annectens. Next base: position 486,528,562 of record NC_056731.1, read on the forward strand.
TGCTTCACCTGGTTCAGCTGTATGATTGTGAGGCACAGACTTCTGTAAAACATCACCAGTAGACATTAATACTGTCGTAGCCCTACCTCTGCAACTTTCAGTTATTTTATACCTACATCCCCAGTATCTTCTGTCTTCCTGATACCTTTCAAGGTAGTATATGTAATCATCCACTACCAGTAACACTTTCCCTTTCTGGGAAGTAACAGTTTTGTACGAACTACCTACAACTCCTGGGGCTTCCATGTTTACTACTCTTAACGGCAATATGGTGCATAGCACAGCGTTGCCATGATTAGCGGACTAATTTATAGTTCATAGCAGCTTGTACCAGTTATACTTGTGTATTTCTCTATGTTTTACTGTGTGGATTCTATTTGTCTTTGTTATGAGGTGACGTTCAACTGTAGTTTCATTTAAATGTGTCATCGTTCTTGTGGTCTCGTAATAGCTGTCGATCTTGTAAGCTGTCGAAATTCTAAAGTAGATCCATATAGATATATATATATATATATATATATAGATATATATATATATATATATATACACACACACACACACGTGTGTAGATACAATTATATCTCCTTGGTGGTAGAGCGGTGCCTTCTGTTACATGTTCCATCTGGCCTCACCAACCAATAAGAACATATCACAGATGTCACAGTACATCCCTCAAACATAATGTAAGCTACTAGTCATTGTTAGGGCCTTTCTCAACCTCCCAAGATAGTGTAATGTATGTAGCACTAGCTGTCTGGGTTGTTTCCTTCTACCATTGTTTAATGCATGGGTCACATGTACTGTGCAATTTACAGAATCTTCCCTATCTCTTTAATATCAGATGCAATGCTCATGGACAGCACACCTTCCGTTATACATAAAATATAATGCTTCTTGTCCATGGCCTCCAGCCAACATTCCATGGAATATAGAACAGTATCTGCTGTCCAGGGTAACCTCCTTCCCATCCCACTTGCTGAAACTGTAATGCTTTTTCTCAAAGCTAAAGCCACTCTGCAAATGGGCCTCCCAAACTCTCAAATTAAGTGAAAAAAAAGACTGGTGTTCATTGTGGAAAACTTGGACGACACCTGGGAGAAAAATAATTCAAACTGATGTCTCAATGCTCTATATACTGAGAGATGAAAGTGTTTATTCATATTGATTAAATTAATAGAATAAATTTGTAAGTTTGGAGCGTGTCTGTTTTTCTGTAGTGTACCTCAGTATTTTGGTTATTTTTTTAGCCCAGGGGCAGACCCACACACTGGAGGCACTGTGCTGAACCAGTCTTATGTGCTACTACTGAATGAGGAACCAGTCTTATGTGCTACTACTGAATGAGGTATTGAAATATGGCTTGCATTACATGACACTGGGTTATATGGCATGTATACATTTTTCCAGTAACATTATCAAAATCACAACATACAGCCTAATCTCTTTCAAGGTCTGATAATTTTAGTCCACATTTACCATCACCAACAGAAGAAGTTAAAAAGAGAATGATGAAGTTTATATCCCATGGGATCACCCATTACCAACAGTTCAAAACACAGATGCAATAAAACCAGATGAAGTCCTTGAAAAGGAGAAAAAACTAACATTGAGCACTGAAACTCCTATACCCAGTGATTACAGTGTTTTAGGTTTGTGTCTTTCGGCTTTTCCCGGTTAGGGGTCGCCACAGCGGAACTCCGGTCCGCTAATGATTGGCACTGGATTTTTACGTACCGGGTTACCAGCCCTGACTCACAACCTTCAATGAAGGCACACCCCATTCACATATGCCTCCACACAGAAGATGCTCTAGCTGAGAATCGAACAGGACAACGTCTTGCTATAAGGCGACAACGCTACCGCAGCAGCACCACCACCGCAGTAGTATTACAGTGTCTTATGTACAGTCATAAAATATCAGGATTTACAGGCAGACATTAATGCAATGTTGAAGGATACCCAGACAGTTCCAGTAGTAGCAATGGGTCCCATTAAAAAGAATTTACGGTGTTATTTTGATATGCTACAGATGACACCGTATGAATTGCAGAAGTCCATTCTGGGCACATTGTGGGTGCTGCAAAGTGCACTTTTGGCTAACAAAGACTGAAATATTAATTTCATGAACTTTAATCATACTTTGACTTAGGAATGCAGTCCATTCCCATCATGATATTAGAAATCCAAAAGACTTGAGGAAATTAAACTGAGTGCAACCAAACTGTATACGTCTGACACTAGTGTCTTTTACTACTAGTCTTGATCAGTTGCCTACTGTGATGTAACTATCTATAAATAGTATTATGCATCAAGGTTTATATTATAATTTTCTTACCAAGGGTTAAACTGCATATATTTATTGTAGGTCTTACTGTGCCATTGACCCAGGTCATGGATTAAATGTTCTCTTGATAATCCCATTTACCTGGTTAACAAACAAGCAAATGCTGTTATGTTGTCCTACCTCACCTTCATTCATTGCTGGTTGGGTTCAGAACTGAGAATCTGTTCGCTACATCCTATCCCATCATGCACAGGGAAGTATACCCAGATCTCATTTGCCACTAAACAAGATCGGGTGCTTTCATGCAGGCTCTAGGCTAAGTGAAATTTTTCTTCATTTATATTGATATTACCTAAAAAAAACTTTCTATATTGTGTGAATTGTCATATTTAGACTAGGTTTAGAGTGTTTGTTGCTGTTGTTGGTTGTTTCTAGTGGCAGTCGTTCTTACGTTAGGCCTGTTTGTCTTTATCCCTATCCCTGCCTCCGAATTTGTTTAGACAGTTTTGGATTAATATTTTCCTTTCCCTTTCTTGTCGGGTAGTCCATTTAAGTTAGAGGGCTCCCTTCAGCCAGTTTAACTTAGAGGACTTTCCCTCCCTTTTCTTCCCCCCTATTGCTTGTAGGAGTTAGTCATTTTAGTTAGACTACTACTCCTGTTTTTGTAGTCTAATTTTATACAGTTTGCTGGTTAACCTTTGCATAAAAAAAAAAAAAAAAGTTTTTTTTGGTTTCTTCTAGTTACTTATTTGTTTCTGTGTTGACTAGTAAGATGTCAAAGGATACCAAGAAATCAAAACCTTTGGGTTTTAAAAAAATGTGAAATGCAATTAAAAAATGTCACTGACTGATGGACACACCAGCTGTGTGTATTGTATGGGTGCTGTCCACCTTTAAGAATAGTGTTCCTTCTGCCATGCCTTCAGTTCCAGGGTACTAATGGACAGAAGGAATAAATTGATAGTGACAGGCTTGCTAAAAAAGTCTTTCAGAGGCTATAGAATGGAATCGGAGTTCTTCAAAAATGACTCCGCAATCCCCATCTTCCAGGTCTGAAAAATCAACTAAGAGATTGTCTTCTGCTGCTCCACTATCCCTCAGATCCAGAAACCTCCTCAGAGCAGGGCCAAGGGCTTTCAAGGTGATAAGGAGAGTGCTGTCACCTCAGGCTGCTCAGCTCTCAGGTCCAAGTACTCTTCCCCCAGAGCACCAGTCTCCATCTCTCTGCTATTGCTCCCACTCAGGCATGCAGACCCAAAGCCCCAGAATGCCCCACTGGGTGAAGCAATCTCTTCAGAATCCTCTCCTGAGTACGCCTCTGAGGAGGTCCCTCAGAAGGGATTATGCAAGAGGATGCATTTAGACTCCCCTGAGGAGTCCATCACTTCAGACATGGACCTCGAGTCAGAAGGGTACCCACGGTCACCCTCTGAGGATGTCTCCTTTGCGGACATTCTAGAGATCCTTAAGCAGAGAGGTGGCTGGAAAGCCCATCAACCCTTCTGAGGAGTCTATGTACCTGGAGGCTTTGGGTCTTGCCCTTCCACCTCTTGGGTGTCTCTGCCTTTTGACCAACTCATGAACAGAGTCAGTGGGAAGGCGTGGGGCTCTCTAGACTCAGTGGAGCCTGTTCCTAGGAGGCCAAATAGATTCATCACTGCACCTTCAGATAGGAAGTTTTTCAGTAAAGGTGTCCAGTAGATACTATGGTGGTGGTGGCCACCAAGAAGGTATTGTCTGAGACATCATCTGTCCATCCACCAAAGAGTCTCGAACGATGGACAGATATGGAAAGCGTATGTTTTCTTCAGTGTCCTTTGCCCTTTAGTCCCTGAACTACCTGACCCATTTCACTAGGCTTCTGAGGGATATCCTGAAGGAGCTAGGGGATATCCTCCAAGGTTCTGTAGCTTTAGAGGTCTCGAACAAGGTTACCTTCCCAGCACTTCACCTTAAATTCTGTGGTGAACTCTTCCATGCAGCTTATTTTCTATGCAGCCGATGGAACGAGTAAGGACAGTGGATACAGGAATTTCTTTAAGGAGCCATTCCTGGATGCACTTATGTGATTTCAGAGATCCCTTCAAGTCTTCCTTTATTAACACCCCATTTGACAGTTCGTCCTTGTTCAGGCCAAAAGTTAGAGAGACCCTAACCAGTTGCGAACAGGAGGGAAAGACTTTCTGCCAGTGGATTTCATTTCTCCCTCCCAGACCTTACCCCAAAGGTCAGAAGGGGAGAAAAATGTGGTTTCACAAGTCCCAAAGAGCTTTCCCAGATGCAGGTGGTGATTCTTCCCCCAGGGGCAGAGGGGGAAGCAACAATGGAAGATGCCCACCATGCAGCAGAGGAGGTGCACAAAACCAGGGTGACAGGGATTTGTCCTTTGGTAATCCCTTTCAGCGATCCTGAATGGAGGCCCAACTGTCCATCTCTGGAGGCAGTCAGGGGACGCTTGTCATTGTACCTAAACATCTGGCTAGAAATTACAAAAGACAGAGGAGTACAAATGATCAGATCCAGAGGCTACTACATCCCCCTTTTTCTCTCCATCACAAAATAAAATCAGTCCCAGATGTTCCACCTAGTCAAAAGGATCATGCAACTCTAGAAATACAAAAGTTGCTAGAAAAAAAAAAAAAAGTGTCACCCAAGATGTCCCCATAGACCAAATTGGATCCGGGACTTACTCAAGGTTCTTTTTAGTTCCAAAAAAGACAGGGGACTCTAGGCCCATTCTGGATCTCAGCAGACCGGGACTTACTCAAGGTTCTTTTTAGTTCCAAAAAAGACAGGGGACTCTAGGCCCATTCTGGATCTCAGCAGACTACACAAGTCCGTCAAGAAGTCAAAGTTCCGGATGGTGACACTGCAGTCAATACTCTCCTTTCTGGGTAAAGACTATTGGATGTGCTCGATAGATCTCCAAGATGTGTACTACCACATAAAGATAGATAGGCACTCCAGGAGACAACCGCACTTTTGGCTGGGAGCCAGTCACTACCACTTTTGAGCTCTGCCCTTTGGTCTCACTACAGCACCCAGAGTGTTCACCAAGTGTATGGCAGTACTTGCGTCTCACTTGAGATGTCTAGAATTCCAGGTGTTTCTGTACTTAAACTGGCTCCTAACCACCACCACCAAGCATCTACTAACAAGAGCAAGAGACATCGCCATTCATCTTTGCTCTCAGCTAGATATCACTATAAACTTCAAAAAATGTGCTTTGTTGCCATCACAGCATATTGTACTTATAGGGACAGACTTAGATACAAGACAAATGTTGGGCAACCCCCCCCCCCCCAAGAAGATTCAAACCTTACATCAACAAGTCAAAAACCTCTTAACCAAGAAAAGAGTACAAGCGAAGGTTGAGAGTTTTGGGTACCATAGTGACACCAATAACCTTGATACCTTTAGCGCGCAGGAGGACTCTTCAGTGGCTATTATTTACCCAGTGGTCCATGCAGGAGCTGCCCATGTCTAACAAAATTATAACAGAATCCAGCAAGAAAGACTGGTGCTGGTGGCTTCACTCCACTCAAGTGACCTTAGGTCGACCGTTTGTCTTTTTGCAATCAGTAGCCACAGTGACCATGGACGCTTCCCAGATAAGGGGGGGTGGATTATCTGAGGAAAACTGTCCAAGGTGTTTGGCAGGAAAATGAGTACCACTTGCATATCAATGTCCTAGAGATGAGAGCGGTGCTGTTGGCATTGCAAGCATTCCAGAACTCCCTTCCACTAGGAACAATTGCAATTCATCCAGACAACATGTCAGTGGTGTGGTATATAAACAAACAAGGAGGAACCAAATCCTACTCGCTGTGTCACGAGGCTAGAGAGTATGGCAATGGGCAGTCTCTTCCCAATGTTCTGACTGCAATGCACATCCCAGGGAAGTCCAACGTGATAGCAGACAAACTCAGCAGAGCTATTCTGATGCCTCACAAGTGGTCCCTAAAACAGGAAGCTGAGGAAGAGATTTTCCGCAAATGGGGCCAGCCTTGCTGCCATTTCTTTGCCATGTCCATGAATGCCAAATCCAGCAGCTACTTTGCTCTGATCCCCCCCCTCCAGGGGACTCACCAAGGGATGCATTTGTACACGATTGGCCCCCGGGTCTCCTCTATACCTGTTCCCTTTGATCCCCACAGTCCTTCAGAAAGCCAGCACATCGAAAAGCAACTTGATACTCATCGCCCTATACTGGCCTCATCAGATTTGGTTCTCCTTTCTATGGTCCCATCTCCAAGAGCAGCTGTGGATTCTGGACCCAATTCTAGACCTCCTGACTCATCCGTCAGGGACACTTCATCCATCAATTCAAACCCTCAAATTGACAGCTTGGCTGCTTCAGTTCCACACATCCAGGCTTTCAGATATTTCCCCTGCAGTAAAACATATTTTGATTTCGTCTCATAAGACCTCAACCAGAAAATTGTATTCTAGCAAATGAAAATGATTTTCACATTGGTCTTTCAACAACCACATTGACCCTTTTACTGCACCTATAACAAGTGTATTAGATTTTCTTGCCAAGCTTTTTAATGAAGGTGCAGCTGTGGCTACTATCAGAGTCAAATTAGCTGCTATATTGAACTATCATATCGGAGAACTGGGACAAAAAAATCATGTCCCACAAGCTTTGTAAAGCTTTCTTGAAAAGTACATTCTTACTGAGGCCTTCGGTAAAAGAACCACCACTGCCATGGGACCTAAACTTTGTTTTATCTGCTTGATCCTTCCTCCATTTGAACCTGGATCATCTTGTGACCTACGTTTTAATGTGGAAGGCAACCCTTTTGGTAGCCAACACGTTTGCTAGATGGGTGTCAGAGCTTCAAGCATTATCAATACATCCTCCTTACATGACTTTTCACAAGAATAGAGTTTCCCTGCAAACCAACCCTTCATTTCTTCCAAAAGTATGTTCAGAAAGTAATCTAAATCAATCCATTGACTTACCTGTCTTTTTCCCTAACTATCGCAAAAAGTCAGATTACACCAACTAGATGTACACAGACAGCTATGTTTCTATCTTAACAGAACAGAGTAGTTCAGGAAATCAGATTAGCTCTTTGCGTCCTTTTTGGATAAAAAGAAAGGTGCCCCATATCCAATGGCATACTTTCCAAGTAGTTTATTGACTGTATAACTTTCACATACAATCTCATAATAGAGAACTTCCAGGGAAAGTAAAAGGTCACTCCACAAGAGCTATAGCAACCTCATCGGCCTTTCAGGCAAGGTTACCCATGGATTCAGTTTGTGCCACAGCAGCATGGGTAAAGCCTCATACCTCTATCACTCATTACAAAGTTGATCTGGCCTCCAGGAATAGCGCCTCCTTTGGATCCACTGTTATGAAGAGTATTTTCCCTTGAGCCACCTAAGAAAGAAGGTGCTAGGGATGCTGTCCCAACCAGCAATGAATGAGGGCGAGATAGAACATAACATTAAGTTATGTACTCACCATAACGTTCCATGTTTGTTGCCCACCTCACCTTCATTCTTGTGTCCCACCTGCCTTCCCCCACCTTTGCTCCTGGAGGATTGAGTGGTTTCCTTGCAAAACTGGAAATGATATTCTCTGAATCTCTTAGTCTTTTTATGGATATGACATGTTAGAAATATTAACTGTAGTATTTGCAAACAAGATCTGGATATACTTCCCTGTGCATGATGGGATAGGGTGTAGCCAAGAGCCGGTGGAAGCTCTCGTGCTTTTGTATAGGCAGAGTCGGAACAGATTCTTGGTTCTGAACCAAACCAACAATGAATGAAGGTGAGATGGACAAAAAAACATGAACATTATGATGAATACATAACTCATCATAAAAGTTACATACACATTCCTGACAAAAAAGGATAAGTGGGGAGGAACAGGGCAATTAAGAGAAGCACCCATAAGCATCTAATCCCTCTCCCTGACTATAGGGATTAAACATAGAGCAAATATGACATGGGGAAAAAAGGGCCAGGAAGAATCTAGGGACACAGAACAAAGTAAATCTCCACGACTTTATGGCAGATACCTTCTCCAGTCCTGATGATCTTTTCTGAATCTGGAGTGGAGCTGAGCCAGTCACACTGTGGAAAGCTTAGCTGCGTTCTGCAGTTCTCTATTACAACCATGAAACTTCACTTACATGAATATGGAAACGTTGACACATATTGAGCGAACCACGACAACATCCAACGTCCTGAAGGATGAAATTCGAAATGATGAATCGTCATAGCTGGCCCTTCTCCAGTATAGCTCCTTAAGGTAAGTGTGCAATAGTTACTGACCTTAGGGTTAGGGTGTGGGTTAAGGTATGTGCATACATAGTAATATATGCAAGCTTTACTTTAGGATTAGAAGTAGGGTTTTGTTAAGTGTATGTATGTGGATTATTTTGTTTGGGTACGTAGTGGGCAGTGAGGTTGGCCAACTATGCCGATTCGACATTTTGAATTTCGCACTTCAGGACATTCGGTGTTTTCACGGTTCACTCGATGTGTATCGACGTTTCTGTATTCACAAGTGAGGTTTAGCGGTTGTAATATAGACCCGTATTCTGCTATATTATATATCATGCTCTTTTGTAAGAAGCAAAAAAGGCAAATCATCAATCTATGATTAATCCAAGCAAGTGCCGGGAGGACAGGATGGGTTTATGACTTAGAAACACCCTTCCTTCAGATAATTAGCATGGGCTGCAAGAAGTAGTAATACCCAGGGTTGTAGTAGCAGACACCCACTCACTCCATCATTCCCATATGCCTTATTCTGATATTAGGGGCTATCACAGGTATGCACATTCAGAACTTCCCTTCTTGCTTATTAATGAAAATGCATATGATGTATTCCATTTTGCATGTTATTTAAGTGGTATTAAGTAAAGGGGCTATAACCCTTAACTTTGTAGCTATTTACTCAGATAATGAAGCTGTGTTTACATAATTAGAGTGCATCAGTAGGGGTTACCCTCCATACAATGGTATATGATGGCTTGGGTCCCTTTCACATGGTTGACATTTCAGAATGTCAAAGACCATATGATCAACATTCGAAATGTTGACCATGCAGAACCGGCATCTCCAAACAGTGCGGAATGCAAAGATTTCCATCTTCCACACTGCATTGCGATATTGGAGTTTGTATATTTAAGCTATGGGAAGGGTTTGGGGGGGTGGAGTGTGAAGGTAAGATTTTGTGGGGTTTTTTTTTTTTTTTTTTTATGGTCGACATTTTGAATTTCGATCATATGGTCTCGGCCATATGGTTTTCGACATTCTGAAATGTCAGCCATATCAAGTAGACCTGATGGCTTGTATTAATACATTAAATTGCATGTTTAAAATGCTCATAAACCTAATAGCATCAAATGTTAATTCTTGAGAAAGCTGTTGGGATAGATATCTCACTTGCACATTATGAGAGCACTTGTACAGCATGCAAAATTAACGGTCAAAATATGTAAGGGTGCGGCCTCCCAGCCCTTAGCTGTGCATACTTTATCAAAACATTTTAATGCAACTAAAATTAATGGAAGACAAGTCATTCCATATATGTAGATATACATGTAGATGTGAGCACATGTCTACATATTATATATATATATATATATATATATATATATATATATATATATATATGGGTCTCCTTCTAATGACCGATCGCCGACAGGAAATAACCGACGAACGACCGACAACGCAGTTGACCGACACGCTCGAATCCCGACAGACGGAAGACCGACAAGGGAATGTGATAGTGAGGGATTTAGGAGTAGGGAGCGGACAGGTAAGTGTGCAATACTCAGGGATGTAGGGTTAGGTGTGTGATAGGTGAGAGTGTCGGAGTTTGGGGTTCGGGTGTGTAAGTGAGTTAGGGTTAGGGTGCAGGTAGGGAGAGGTGTAAGTGAGTTAGGGTTAGGGTGCAGGTAGGTGTCGGACCTTAGGGTTAGGGTTTGGGTTAGGGCTAGTGGATATGTGTTGTAGTGTACTGTGTTGTTTACGTGTAGTGTGTCGGTGTTATGGTGTTCGGTGTTTCGTTGTCGGGTTTGTGTGTTGTCGGTTTTCTGGCGGTTATTTCACTGTCGCGGTCATTAGAAGTAGACCCATATATATATATATATATATATATATATATATATATATATATATATATATATATAGATTCACTTTGATAATCGAGACCAGAACATCGATGTTCAGAACATCGAAGTTTCAAAAATGAACCACACAAACACCAAATAAATTACACAAACTATGTTATGCAGGGGGGGCTTCATCCCCCTGCACCCCCCTCACACCCCCCCCTACTTTAATATTCTAACACCGAGATCACACTACAGTGGGGTAAGGGAAATCTCCCATTTACCGCTATATGCGGTAGCGCTAAACGGGAGATTTCCCATACCCTACTTGCAATGCCAACACTCAGATGGGGCACACACACAACATGCAGGGCCACCTTGCTACCTTGCATACACACCCACAATTCTACATTTTCACTTACCTGGCACTTCCACTTTAAACCTTCGATGTTCTGAACATCGATGTTCTGGTCTCAATGATCAGAACGTCGATGTTCTGAAAATTCAATGATTTAAAGTGGAACCATATTTTTTAAAATATATATATATATATATATATATATATATATATATATATATATATATATATATATATATACATACATACATACACACAGAGACACCTATAAATATATACACCCATGACAACTTGCATCACCACATGAAATTATATGACCTTTACTAGGTTAAATACTCATGAATGCATACACTTAACAAGGGCATAAGGAATTTCTATGAAGACCTTGGGGCATGCATCACTTATGTAGCATGTGATTCATATGGATTAAGTTATTCATATCTGGAACGTGAAGATTTGCATGTCACACTCTGAAACCCAAGTCTGTGAGGGGGCTTTTGAGCTACTGTATTTTGACTGGTACACCCCGATATAGGTGTCACACTGGAGTACTGCCCTGGCCTCATAGCCACGTCACCAGTGCTTCCTAGTCCCTTTTAGCTCTACACCTCCACTTGCTACTAAACTTGACTATCCTTTTTGAAGGCAGCACAAAAGGGTCTGCTAGGCTGTTCATCATCCTCCTAAATGTTATTCTACATGTATTGTTCCCACAATTGCCATTTTTATGTAGTTTGCTACTTCAGTTTCTAAAGATCCAGCTTCCAGTTCTTTTATTTCTTTTATAGTATGCACTCAGAGTGCAGTTAGTTTTAACTTTGATTTCCATTTCCTAGTAACTGCTTTTTAGACAGAAAAGAGACAAACTTAATAAGGCCTTAATGTGTCTAGGCAATTCAGATCCTGTGCCCAGGTTCAAAAAATCATGTCCTAAGTTACTGACATTTACTCTTCCACCCACTGCTCTGACAAAGTACTCCCTATGGAATTTGCAGTCTCATTTCACCCCCAAAACTCATGTTCTTGGTTATCTCTTTCTTCTCAATCATGCCTACATTTCTACTTAAGGAGAAAAACTCAAACTGGCTGGGGTATAAAACACATGAAACACAACTAAGCAAAAATCCTCAACCTTTTGCACTAGAACTTTGCTGCATACTTTGAGCTACTGTATTTTGACTGGTACACCCCGATGGTGTCACACTGAAGTACTGCCCTGGCCTCAGCCACGTCACCAGTGCTTCCTTGTCCCTTTAGCTCTACACCTCCACTTCCTACTCTGAGTGCATACTATAAAAGATAAAGAACTGGAAGCTGGATCTTTAGAAAAGGGAAGTAGCAAACTACATAAAAATAAATGGCAATTGTGAGAACAATACATGCAGAATAACATTTAGGAGGATGATGAACAACCTAGCAGACCCTTTTGTGCTGCCTTCAATGCATATGTTCTCCCATTGCTTCCTTGTACATTTCTTTTCCAGTCTCTCCTCCCAATCCTTTTTTTATCTCTGATTCTTAGTTATGTCTTTTAGTTATTATGCAATATTTTGTATGCCCTACTAATTGTCCTTTTTAACAGCAGCCTCTGATCAAGAGTCAAGTATCCCTTTTTCTTTGCCTATACTCTATCAGTCCCTGGTAGACAAAGCAGTCTCTAGATTGCAGTTCAAACATCATCTTGGCGTGTTCCCATTCTGTTACCTTTCCCTCTCTAGTTATTTGCTCCAAATACCTTGTTTGCTTTGCCAATTATCTCCAGTAAATCCCAGCCTCTCTCGTCTGTTTTCAGCACTCTTATCTTCAGTCATCCTTTTTGGCAATCTCCTTTCTCTGTTGTTGTGTTGGCTTTTCTCCAAGAGGGGTAAAAAAAAGGGTCATACTGAGTAAAGAACTTATGCCAGAGCCAGTATATGTAGGGTTTCAGCCTCCTAGCTGTACTCATCTTGGATAAAAATCTAGTTTTCAAACGGTATTTTTCTCTATGTATATGTGTATAGGGAAAGCTAAAAAGAGTAAACAGTCATAGTGAAAGAAGAAGTTATGCCAGAGCCAGGACTGCAGTACACTCACTTCCATGTCTACATCTGTTGTGGAGGTATCTACACCTATCACAGGATGTCCCATGGTCATAACAGTTGCCACAGTGGAATATCTCATAGCAGACATCATTCTCAGTCATGCAGCATACCAGCCTGTAGACACAGTTATGGTATATACAGTGCAACTCCTGGTATAGCTAGCGGTCATGGGTTGGGGTATGCATGGGATGCTGAAACCACTCCCATATATGCATAATACCTGTTCAGTGCATCAAGCCACAGTGTTGCAACTACTGCTGAGGCTATGTGCCAGCAGATCCACAGTCACACCCCACAGACCCCACTTCAACACACTTCTCTGGCAATGGAAATTTTTAGAGTTTTACATTAGCCCCACCGACTGTCAGGACACACAATAATACATTCTGCTTTCATAATCCTCAGCACTCACACACCTCCCTAAGAAAGGCATCCACTCCTGCGCTCCATTCTCCACCTGTAAAAATGACAATAACTGTACCCTGCCCTTTGTATGTTACTTGGGTTGCACATGTCTGATGCACAGCATGGCTAGCCTAAGAATGGGTTTGCACAGTCTGGTGTTGGCTTTACATGCTTGATTACTAGTGTGTATCTGTCTTGTTCTTGTCTATCTTTTGAAGTTGTGTAAGTTGCTGCGTCTTTGCTAGGGCCATGACATACTACTTCTGCCTCTGTCTGCCATATTCGCCCCCTGCTGCTGGCCCTCAAATGACTCATCTAACTCATTCTCCACTACCTGGAGTGATTGTGACTGCTGCCTACCCTGGTGTAACGGTTTAAAGTATGATGTGTTGAATTGCACAAACTGGAACAATTTTTTTCACATGTTAGAATCATATTGTAGGGCACCAAAGGATGAACCCAGTTAGCAAAACGTGTCTTCAGCAGCCCAAAAACACACATTAGTTTGTTGTGATTACATACATACAAATATTTCAAGCACAGGCATAAATGCCCTTCTAGCTTGCCAATATACCAAAACATTTGTTCTCATAATAAGTCTCAAGGCTATCCTTAAAAATATCTAAACTAGTGCTTGCTTTAATGTAATTTGGTAGTCCGTTCCATGCATCAGCTACTCTGTCAGAGAACCAATTAGTACATTTCTCATTCCTATAGAATGCTCTACACAGGTTGTCTGATGATTCTGTAGTACTTTTTGATAACCCCAAACATTCCCAGAGGTAGTTGTCCCTAAATACCCTATTTACCTGAATAAGATCTCCTCTTAGATATATGTAAGAGACACTATACAAGTTAAGATATTTTAGACTTTCATAATAACTTAGATTTTCACATCCATGGATGCCCTTGGTATATTTCCGCTGTACTCTCTCCTGTTTACTCATACTTGTCTTATAAGGTTTCCATATTGTTTTTCCATACTCAAGTTTGGGTCTGATGTAACAATGGCTTATTTTTGATTTCCTAGAGTTTCTAAATCTTTCTATACAGCCTATAACTGTCATTAACCATTGGGCACAGCTGTACTCCCTTTTCTGTTTGACTTTGTAGATTTCTTACAGTTGCCATGAGACAGGGTTCCTGGGCATATCAGGTGCCACCAAAAAGATGCCCCAGCAAAAGTCACCATAGCAAGCCATGGGTACAGATCACAGATATGTCATACATGTAAGTCATAAGCACCTTGTTGGCCTACATACACATTGTAGATGATACTCTGCTATAGAACACTGGCAAATGATGGAATGAATCTCTGAGGTTCATATAACTCATTCCCAATTCACCAGGTAGGTCCCTTATTATAATGTGGGTATAGTCTATGGCTCTCAGTATCTTAGGGAAATGGGCTATATCACATGCTGGAGATACCCTGCAGTGTCCCCAGTAGGCTGCTGAAAGGAAAAGTTCCTGTAGTCAATATAAATAAAGCCACACATACCTTAGTATTTACTGAGATAGGTACTCCAGGATTTCCATGGGGCTTCAGACAAGGCTGACTAGTGTCCACAGTTTTGTGGATGATGCCCTGTCTACTTGATTACCATTCTACAATTTCAATATCATGGAGTCTATGAAAATTTAAGAGCAGTCAAATTATTCAGCGACACTGAGGATAACATTGTGTACTGGTTGATACAACAGCAGGCAATAAGAGCTTCTTGCAAAATGTGACAGCAAAAACTTGTTTTAGAAATTTCCTTAATCTGAATATGAACATTTAACTAAGGTCAAATATAGTAAGTGCAGCTCCATTGCACAGTATTTACATGTTTATGAATTGGTCTGCTATCTTGATTTGCTTTACTAGCATCAACAAAGAGGCTGATTTTGATAATATTGCTCAGTACCATGCCATAAATGGACATTAGTACACACGGCACCTGCCCGTGCTTCTAGGCTTGCTTGCTCGTTTTGCAGAGTCGTTTTTTCAGAATCACATACTCTGCCTGTGACCACTTCTTGGTGCAAATTCAATTAGCATAATGCAACAACATTTTCTGAATCTAGCGCAGAATTTTACATTGTAATACCCTGTGCCTTGCAAAAAAAATTAAACACACGACTGCTGTACGGCCCTATTCTTTATATGTATGACTTGAAATGTTATAGGTCATACTTGACATTCATCTTGTATGAATGAACAGAAAATCATGTATACATGTATATGCTGAGTTAACTATCCCACCATAGACTGGGTGAACTATTCCTGCCCTAATGCACTCACCCAATGATTCCTTGACTTCATCAATTCTAAGGCACTACACCAGCGTGTCTCATCCCCCACAAGGGGAGATAACATTCTAGACTTGGTTCTCACCAACATGGGTGACCACTGCACCATCCCATAGTAGGTTCTTCCCTGGTGGTATCAGGCCATTGGTCTGTCTCATTCAAAGTAGCTATCCCCATCCAACCCCCCCCCCCAGTCATAACCAGGCTAATAAAACTTCTCAAAACCTGACTAGAACTTTTTAAGGGAGGGTATCAGTAGTTTTACACCACTGCCCCCCTCAGAGGATACAGACAAATATGATGAACAGTACACCAGTGCAGTATGCAAAAGCAGCTGTGCAACTACATGGACTCAGCCATACCCAAAAGAACTAAAACCTTCTCCTGAAGGAAGCACAAACCTATCTGGTGGACATCTGCAATCAACCGACTTTACAACAAAAGGAAGAAACTGTTGTCCAGGGGTAAAAAGGCACAAATCCCCAACTGGAAAAACACCCTCCTTAGCCTCAATAAGCAAATTAGATCACTAGTGAAAACCTCCAAAGCCAATTATGAATCAAAACTAGCCTCCAAAACAAAGGCTAACCACAAAGCTTTTTAAAGTTATGTCAGGAACCTCAATGGCAAAGCCCGGGTTTGTTCTGAATTAGTTCGTAACGGTATCACATATGCTGATCCTGTTGACTTAGCCAACCTGCTAGTAAGATAGGTTCAGCATAAACTTCACCCCCCCCCAAGGCCCAATAGACACCCCAATACTTGTCCCACACATCGCATCTCCATAAATTAAGTGTTAAAGGCCCTATCCATGGCAAAGAAAAACAGCTTCCATGGGACCTGATAGTATCCCATGCTGTATTCTGCTCCATCTCCAGCAAAAACTAGCCTCACCATTGTGCAACCTATTCAACCATAGCCTATGTACAGGCTTCACTCAAGCCGAGTAGAGAACTGCCATCGCCATCCCTTTGCACAAAGGTGGTGCCACTATTCACCCTGGGAACTATCACCCCCATTAGCTTGACAAGTCTGATCTGTACAGCCATGGAGCATATTATTATGGACCTCATAAACAAGGACATAGGCAATCTCCAAGCACTTGACTCCACCCAGTTAAAATTTGTCAAGGGCAGATCTTGCCTGTTGAACCTGGTTGGCTTTTTTGAGACTGCCACCAAGGGATTGGAATGTGGGAAAGTCAGTACATACAGCTTGCCTTGACAAACCCTTTGACACAATCCCCCACTTGGGCATCATTGAAAAGCTAACAACTTGGTGTAAATCCCTATTTCATCAGGTGGGTTGCAAACTAGCTCACCAAATAGGACCCACAAGGTCAAAATAGGTGCGTCCACCTCCATCATTAGACCTGTTATCAGTAGTGTTCCTCAGGGATCTGTCCTGGGACCCCTACTGTTTGGCTTCTACTTCTCAGAGGTCCAGGCAAAGACAAAAGGCTTGTGGCTGACCAGGTTTGTGGACGATTGTAAGTTGGGTGCTGTCATCGACTCCCCAAATAATGCTAACATACTACAAGAGGATCTCACAGCAACAAACGATGGTGCCAAAGTCATGGCCTTAAGTTAAACAAAAAATATACATTCGGCAAAAAAACAGACCCTACTGATTACCACATCAACGGCAACCCCCTATATACACAACCTGTGGTGAGAGACCTGGGTACACAGGTTGACAACAATCTCACATTCAACCACCATGCAGCGGCAGTGGTCAGAAAAGCCATTTTCTTGGTTTATCTCATAAGTAAAGGGAGTGCATCCAGAAAAAAGGAGTTTTTTACATCTCCTCCCTCATTAAGCCAATAATTGAGTACAATGCCCTGTTTGGTAGGTATCTCTCCAAACATCTGTACCAACTGGAAAGGCCACAGAAATAACTCACAAAGAGAATCCATGGCCTTCAACACCTGTCCTCTGTGGACAGGCTCAAATCACTATTACATTAACCGGTGTCATACAGATTGCTCAGAGGTGATCTGTCTCTTGCCTACAAGATAATCTCAGAACTTTTTCTACTAGAGATGCTCCATATCTGTAAATGGAGCTCCTCATGCATTACCCGATCAAAAGGCCTAAATCTGTGACATTAACAAAACCTGCTGAAGAGACAGGTTTCTCTCCTAGAGGCTGCCCAGTCTATGGAACAGATTCCCCATACACAAAGTATGTCGCTGACCCTCTTCAAGCACAACCTTGAGTGGATGAGAAAACAAATTTGTCCCAGGGGTTCCACCTGCATCCCCTCACTGATAGGGGCAACAGGTGCTGATTGAGGTCTCTTTTTGGGGATAAACTCTTGGCTAGGCTTGGGCCCCAGGGCCATTAGCCTAGTAATCTCCTATGATCCTAGATGTATATATATATATGGATACGTATCACTTCACCTAAAACTCATTTCACCTAAACTCATTTCATTGAGACCAAATCCCCCAAAGTTAATTTACCTAAAACTCATTTTGCTGACAAGTAGTACTCTAAGGCAATTCAAAGGTATATGTCCTTTTCCCCATTGTAGTGCGATCCTGATATATATATATATATATATATA
Source organism: Protopterus annectens (assembly GCF_019279795.1). Taxonomy (NCBI): domain Eukaryota; kingdom Metazoa; phylum Chordata; order Ceratodontiformes; family Protopteridae; genus Protopterus; species Protopterus annectens. Next base: position 486,546,640 of record NC_056731.1, read on the forward strand.
TATATATATATATATATATATATATATATATATATATATATATATATATATATATATATATATATATATATAAATTAAGGGTGTGTGTGGGGGGCACAGCCCCCCACCTAGTTGGCTTTTACCAAATAAAGTAAAACAAAACCAAACATAAAACCGTGTATATATATATATATATATATATATATATATATATATATATATATATATATGTGTATATATATATATATATATATATATATATATATATATATATATATATATATATATATATATATACATATACACATATATATATACATACATGCGCACACACAAATTCTACATTTTGTATTTAATGCAAATATGCCACCTAAACAAAATGGATAGGGTATGAATTGCCAAAATACATTTCTGCTTTTTGGAGGAGGCAATTTCTTAACCAAATAAATAAAAGTAATACCATGCAACTTAAGAAAAATCTGAGGTATAAATTACTAATCCTAAGCAAAAATAATCAACTGGATCACTAACCAAATAACTAAATAGCAAATAAATAAATATACATGAACTCCTGAGAAGTTTCATCTTTCTTAGTCATCTGATCCTATAACACTATTGTTTTTTTTTTTTTTTTTTTTTAACACCTTTACTGAATTACTTGTGACAGACAAATTTACATTTACACAAAATTAAATCAAACTGTGTTAATTGTTGATTAGTTTTGGTATTGATGTGGTTAGGCATCTAGTTAACCATGTGAAAGCCCACAGTTCATAACTTTATTAGTTCTCTCGGTCTTAGGCCAGTGAAGATGTGTGGTTTCAGTGATACAACTGTAATCTCCAGGGATGGCATCTATGGGGGCAGGATGGTGATAAAATAAAACATTACATACAACAGCTGTAGAATAGTGGTAATATAGGTCACCAGACCCTTGTTTCCTTAACTAAAACACACTTATTACTACACCAGAATTAAATGGTTACCAGTGAACCTCTGTATTAAATAAAGCAGACAGAACAACACTGTCATAAAACGGAGTTAATAGCCGATGTAAAACAGGTAGTACCTGGATTTTTAACTTGATTTATATACTCTTCACCACTGTGCCACCATTTTGGATACTAACTGTACCAGGCAGATATGCCATCTGATGCTCTGCATCAGAAAGACCAGATTTTCCTGGTGAATGTGACATCTGATTTCCAGAGTCAGAAAGTGGGGATTTTCCTGGAGAATGGGACATCAGATGGTGTGTTTCAGAAGCATGTGAATTTTTGTAGTGAGTAGGACGTATTAGTCTCAATGCTTGGAGTTTGCATTTTCATGCCGACTGCTCCATTTGATTGTTAGTACATGGAATTCTTGGTTTATGAGGGGATGGTTGCTCAACACTTGGAATTTTAATGTTTTGAGAAGACTTTTGCAACTGATGGTCAGTGTGGGGAACTTCTGATTTTTGTTTAACTTTGTCCACAGTACAGGGTTGCTTAGCAGACACTGACATTCTGAAGAAAAAAAATACTGGTAATTACAGACCAATTAAGAAAGCACAAAAACCCAGTCACTGGGAATGCACAAGCCAGTGCATTTCTTTTTGCTGGTCCCAAGCCCAGATAAATGGGGAGGGTTGCGTCAGGAGGGGCATCCGGCATAAAACTTCGCCAAATCATTTCATGCAGTCACCAATAAACATTTTCATACCGGATCGGTCGAGGCCCGGGTTAACAACAACTGCCACCAGTACTGTTAGCCTACAGGGTGCTGGCAGAAATTGGGCTACTGTTGGCCAAAGGAGGAGAAGAGGTGGAAGACACGGCCAAAGGCAGGAAGAGAAGAGAAAGTCTAGGACTGTGGTAGTGAGGGTTGGAACTTTGAATGTTGGCAGTATGACTGGTATAGGGAGAGAGCTAGCTGATATGATGGACAGAAGGAAGGTTGGTATATTGTGTGTGCAAGAGACCAGATGGAAGAGGAGTAAGGCTAGGTGTATCGGAGGTGGGTTCAAATTGTTTTATCATGGTGTGGATGGGAGGAGAAATGGCATAGGAGTTATTCTGAAGGAACAGTATGCTAAGAGTGTTTTGGAGGTGAAGAGAGTGTCGGATAGAGTGATGTTTATGAAGCTGGAAATTGATGGTGTAATGATGAATGTTGTTAGTGCATATGCTCCACAAGTTGGGTGTGCAATGGATGAGAAAGAAAATTTTGGGAGTGAATTGGATGAAGTGGTGATGACTGTACCCAAGGGTGAGAGTGGTGATCGGAGCAGATTTCAATGGGCATGTTGGTGAAGGGAACTGAGGGGATGAGGAAGTGATAGGTAGGTATGGTGTTAAACAAAGGAATGCAGAAGGTCAGATGGTAGTGGATTTTGCAAAAAGGATGGACATGGCTGTGGTGAATACATATTTTAACAAGAGGGAGGAGAATAGGGTGACATACAAGAGTGGAGGAAGATGCACACAGGTGGATTATATCTTATGTACGCGGGCCAGTTTGAAGGAGATTGGAGACTGTAAAGTGGTGACCGGAGAAAGTGTAGTTAGGCAGCATAGGATGGTGGTTTGTAGGATGACGTTGGTGATCAAGAAGAGGAGGAGTGTGAGGGCAGCACCAAGGATCAAATGGTGGAAATTGAAAAAGGGTAATTGTGAGGTGGAGTTCAGGGATGAGTTAAGGCAGGCACTGGGTGGTAGTGAAGAGTTACCAAATATCTGGGTAACTACAGCAGAGATAGTAAGGGAGATGGCTAGAAAGGTGCTTGGTATCACATCTGGACAGAGGAAGGATGACAAGGAGACATGGTGGTGGAATGAGGAAGTACAGGAGAGTATACAGAGAAAGAGGTTGTCAAAGAAGAAGTGGGATTGTCAGAGAGATGAAGAAAGTAGACAGGAGTATAAGGAGATGAGGTGCATGGCAAAGAGAGAGGTGGTGAAGGCTAAGGATAAGGCATATGAAGAGTTGTATGAAAGGTTGGACACTAAGGAGGGAGAAAATGACCTGTACCGATTGGCTAGACAGAGGGACCGAGCTAGGAAAGATGTGCAGCAGGTAAGGGTGATAAAGGATAATGAGGGAAGCATACTCACAAGCGAGGAGAGTGTGTTGAGGAGATGGAAAGAGTACTTTGAGGGGTTGATGAATGAAGAGAATGAGAGGGAGAGAAGGTTGGATGATGTAGGGATAGTGAATCATGAAGTACAATGGATTAGCAAGGAGGAAGTAAGGATAGCTATGAAGAGAATGAAGAATGGAAAGGCTGTTGGCCCAGATGACATACCTGTGGAAGCATGGAGGTGTTTAGGTGAAATGGCTGTGGAGATTTTAACCAGATTGTTTAATGAAATCTTGGAAAGTGAGAGGATGCCTGAGGAATGGAGAAAAAGTGTTTTGGTACAGATTTTTAAGAATAAGGGTGATGTGCAGAGCTGTAGTAACTACAGAGGGATTAAACTGATCAGTCACAGCATGAAGTTATGGGAAAGAGTAGTGGAAGCAAGGTTAAGAAGGGAGGTGATGATTAGTGATCAGCAGTATGGTTTCATGCCAGGAAAGAGCACTACAGATGTGATCTTTGCTCTGAGTGTGTTGATGGAGAAGTACAGAGAATGTCAGAAGGAGTTGCATTGTGTTTTTGTAGACTTAGAGAAAGCATATGACAGAGTGCCCAGAGAGGAGTTGTGGTATTGTATGAGGAAGTCAGGAGTGTCAGAAAAGTATGTAAGAGTGGTACAGGATATGTACGAGGGTAGTGTGACAGAGGTGAGGTCTGCGGTGGGAGTGATGAATGAGTTTAAGGTAGAGGTGGGGTTACATCAAGGATCAGTCCTGAGCCCTTTCTTATTTGCAATGGTGATGGACAGGTTGACAGACGAGATCAGACAGAGTCCCCTTGGACTATGATGTTTGCAGATAACATTGTGATCTGTAGTGAGAGGAACAGGTGGAGGAGACCCTGGAGAGATGGAGATATGCTCTAGAGAGAAGAGAAATGAAGGTCAGCAGGACTAAGACAGAATATGTGTGTGAATGAGAGGGAGGATAGAGGAATGGTGAGGATGCAAGGAGTGGAGGTGGTGAAGGTGGAGGAGTTTAAATACTTGGGGTCAATAGTTCAGAGTAACGGTGAGTGTGGAAGAGAGGTGAAGAAGAGAGTACAGGCAGGATGGAGTGGGTGGAGAAGAGTGTCAGGAGTGATTTGTGACAGACGAGTACCTGTAAGAGTGAAAGGGAAGGTCTACAAGAGGGTAGTGAGACCAACTATGTTATATGGGTTGGAGACAGTGGCATTGACAAAAAGGCAAGAGTTTGAGCTGGATGTGGCAGAATTAAAGATGTTAAGATTTGCACTGGGTGTGACGAGGGTGGACAGGATTAGGATAAGTATATTAGAGGGTCAGCCCAGGTTGGAAGGTTTGGAGACAAAGCCAGAGAGGCACAATTACATTGGTTTGGACATGTGCTGAGGAGGGATGCTGAGTATATTGGGAAAAAGATACTAAGGATGAAGCTACCAGGTAACAGGAAAAGAGGAAGGCCTAAGATAAGGTTTATGGATGTGATGAGAGAGGACATGCAGGTGGTTGGTGTAACAGAGCAAGATGCAGAGGACAGGAAGAAATGGAAACAGGTAATCTGCTGTGGTGACCCCTAATGGGAACAGCCAAAAGAAGATGATGATGTATGAATTAAGAAATCACAAAAGTCCAGAAAAGGAAAGGTACATTATCAGCATGGTGGTAGACAGAAATATTAATTTTAAACATCTTTTCTTCGGCTTTCACTTTTTTAAAATACAGATATCGAATCCAGCTGCTACCCTTCTCTCTATGTACAAAATGCACACATGCTTTCTAATTCTTGTCTTCTCCTGAAACTAAACAGGGTTTTCTTTAGCATAGAAATAAGCTGGTTATTTACAGTATCAGATAAGATTAAGAAGCATACGACGTGTAGTGAAAGTCCTGAACTGCAAAGCTAGAGACCTAAAATCCATCAACTCCAACCTAATTAATGTCACCCTGAGTAAGCCATTTAACTTCTCTCATATCCTGGGTTCCCTTAAGAAAAAGGACATTGGTTACAGGGAACCCAATTTACAAAATAGAAACAAATAAAACAAAAATGAAAAAATAAATAATCAAACAGAGAGGCATATCCATGTGAAGCCAGATACTGACAACATACTCTGTGTCAAATGGTAAGTACTTTGATACAATAGATAAATAATAATTGTAAGAACAAGTCATATAGTCTGAGACGGGTTACAGAAGTTTTAAAGTACAGTGAGTACACAATGTCTCATTGGCGGAGGGAAACTCTCTAAGCTGCTGATAAACCTTGCATGACTAGTGTCCCTGGTGGAACAGAGTTGTCCATGCCAAAGATGGCAGTGGCCAGAGAATGAACAGCTTTCTGACCTGTGAGGAGGGACAGTGTTGCTACACAGTTTTCTTTTTCCTTTTGGAGGACGCAGTTTTCACATGCAAAACTAGAGTCAGAGGTAGGTTGCTAAGACCAGAATTCATAGGTCTATAGGTACATAGGTAGTGCTGCGTTTTTAAATAGCAGACACAAGCAGGCCATTAATCAAAGTAGGCATTTTATGTCTTGGAACACAGCAGGCTGACTTTCCCAAATGATTAACATACAACTGGTGCAGTCTAAATAAAGTCTTTTTTCTGGTGCATGTCACTACTGTACATATGCAGGTGCTGACAATAGCCACTAAACTTTGGTACTGGTAATTGTAAACAGAACACTTCATTCTGGCATGGTTATACAACAATTTCACAGTCTCTTTCAAGAAGTTTTTTGTTCCAAACCTTTACAAAGGCCTTCTGTTGTCAAGACTTCCAGAGGCATAATAGTCACCCCTGCTGACCTGTCTCAGATCTGATGATCTGTCTAGGACTCTTCTCTCCTCCACAAGGCATCACTCCAGACTCCACTAGAACTTCTTTCCCAGTAACTTTCTGATGCCTTCATATTGCACTAACTTTAAATCAGTCGAACATCACACCTGGAGATAAGCTTAGTCTTGTTCCTGGCAACTTCCACTAAAGGGCCAAGTTTTCATTACATTTTACATTCAAGTCATACAAAACAGGGAACTTCCAATGTTGCCAGCTGGGTACAATCTACATTGCACAGCAAACATTTACATATTTTTTATTTATCCTTTTGTTAACCATGTTAGTTCCACTAGGCTAGAAGTCTCTTTTCAAAGGTAGCCAAGATGGTATTTATACTACTAGGGTAAATTTTGCCAGGCACCAGGGAAACATCCCCTACTCATTTCCATGTTTGCCATGGGACCTTTTACATCCACCTGAGTTAGCAGTTAAAGCAGATGGGACCTCAGTTTGACAGTCAGGAGTGCAGCGTTCTTATCATGCTTCTGTAGAGCAAATACATGAGAATACACAAGATTAGGCCTCACACATCCCCAAATTTGCCATTATACCAGTGGCAACCACCACACTGTCACCAATGACCTCCCTAACTTGATCTCAATGATGCCAAAGCTCATGGAACTTCTGTGTTCACATTGTGTTGGTAAACACCAGAGCAGTTCTGTATCTGAAACTAGAATGATTGCAGTGTCAGGATTCATTGGCAAAGTATGAAATTGCCTTTTTTAGCTGATGTAACCACTGCAGTGAAGGGCATGATCTTTAATTAGGGTTAACTCCATGTACAGTAAACAGTGTAAAGACCATAAGGCACACCTAATGAGCAAAGCCTTCTAAGTCTCTATCATGGAATATTTGTCTTGAAAAACTTTCTGCTCAAATAGTACATTGAGTGTTCTTCATCCCATAATCTGTGTGATAAATCTTGTCCTAACACCACCTTTGATGCATCTGTATATACAATGAAGGGCTTTTAAAAAGGCTGTGAACATAAATTCTTTTTCTTAACTATTGGAAGTTTCCTCTGCTTATTATGTACACCTAAACTCACTGGGCAATTATCATCCCTCAGTGAGATCTACAAGTGAACATGCAATAGAAGTAAACTTGAGGTATGGATTTCCTATAATAACCAGCAGAACCTAAAATGGTTTTTACTCTGTCTCATATGAGTTTACTTTTCCCCAGGAACCCTTTCTATATGGTACTTGATAAGTGTAGTTCTACCCGGAACGACAAGAGAAATTTCTATTTTTTTTGTTCTTTCTGGAATTTTGAAAGAGTATCATCGATGGTTACCTTAGATATGATTACCTTAAGTATGGTTAACAGTCTCTCTCCTCCTCTTGGCCCGTCATCTCAGCAGTCAAACTTATTGATGCATCTCGTACCTTCCTAATTGGTTTCAAGACATTTTTGCAGTACACCTACTCTGTGTGCCTCTTCCTCACTTGCCCTAACCTGTAATATACTCGTTCACTCAAATTACCTCAAAAGGTTCCTACCATTTGGCTAGCAACTTATTTAACATTTGTTTACTGGAGAAAGTCAGACTTGGAACAAGCCAGTTTTCATTGGGGGCCCAGGGATAAATGCTCCAGACACATGCCTTTGGAGCACCCATAGGAAACCCACATGAATGCAGGGAAGACGTGCAGACTCTAAGGCATCCCAGATGAAAATCAAACAGGAGAATCTCTTGCTGTGAGGTGACAACATAACCCCCTGTACCACTGTGCCATCCAGTCTTATCCTGTGCAGTACAACCGGAAGTGGGACATGCTCTTCAGCCTTGAATTCCCTGTTCTAGGCATTCGTATTATAAATTTCCATTTAACTGCTATGGGTTTGCGCCATATTTTCCTGTAAAATCATTATTAACTCATTACATCCGAGTGACAACTCCAGGTGCATTTGCAGTTACCTCCTACTGATGCCTCTAGGTGTCAAATATTGTTTGTTCATATTTGCATCAATGATTCCAAAACCATGCTATGTACAAGGTTTTAAAAGAGTTCTTCTTAAAGCTTACACAATAGCAAACTCAACTGCATTAATATTTGACCTCTATCTAGTGCAGGTAAATAGATATTAACTGTTGTTTTTATATTCATTTACATAGATACAATGTTTACATTTTTGTAAATATCTCAACAACCAAGTAACATACAGAATTTCCTAGACTCATATGAAAGCTGTCTGCTAGATGTATAAAATGCTGCTGACAGTATGTATCTAACTTGAGTGGTAGCTGAGATTTTGTAAGTTGTTTGCAAAACATTACAAATGTAACAGTTACTGTCACTTACAAAATTCAGTTTAAGACCTAGAACCTAAAAAATGCTACCACTATAAGAATGGTTTGTGCTGAATAGTTTGCCATTTATTCTCCTTTAGTAATCCTTATGGTCTCAGAGATAAAGGGTTTGAAATGTGAGGACAATTTGATTCGGTGAAAAAGTTTAGGCTCTGCCCATTGGCAGTTACAGGGCAAACTTCCTGAGCTCCATTGGAGTGAATGAGTTAATTATATAGTCTATCCTGCAGGTTTGTGTAATGTTCCAGAATCCTATTAAAGGGCATTTTTCTTCCGCGTCTCTGACTACATACAGTAGCCCCCTAGTATATTTACTGTACAAGAGTTCAAATCGGTTAAACTCTGTACAAGTCTGGGCCACCTCCCAGCTAGCAAACAGGAATGGCAAACTCTGATCACAGTTTTCCCTGTCTTTCTGTATACCTTTTCTTAATACCGATTTCAAACATTCTATTAAAATGTTTTACTAGACCATCAGCTTGACTGTAATAGATGAGGCTCTTACTTCCTTAACCTTGAAACACTGGCAGAGAAGATGCATGATTTTATGCCTCATTAAATATAAGAGCAAACTAGCTCAAATACAAACTCCAGCTCAAAATGTGGAGATGAAATTACTGTGTTATACCTCCCTGATGTCAGCATTTATTTATTTAATGCATTTATTTGCATTTGTTTACCGGGAGGTCTACTGGGGCAGGGTGAGCCCGTTTTCAGTACAGGCACGGGGAGAAAAGCTCCAAAAACAAACACGATAAAGCTACAGAATCAAAATACAGAACTCAAGCAGCAATGGTACAAAACATTACATTGCACAATAGGTGATACAATAAAATAGATAATACTAGTTCTACAGATGTTGGATTTTAAATATGCAAGCCAAACAAGAATACAGTTGATGATATGGGATAATAGCAAATGTGTGAATAATACAGTGTTGTAGTTTTGCAGTAGAGAGGGAAAGATGGAGAGCAGCAGATTAACGATTCTGAGTGCAAGGTATAGCCTTAGCGCTGCTGCTATATAGGCATCAAGCATGAATAGAAGATATGGCGGGTAACTGATATAGCACATTATGTGTGGCTGGGTGGCACATGTTGCACTTAAGTTGGAATCTCTGAATGTATATATGAGGAGTCTGAGCCGTAAGTGAGATAAGGAAGGAAAATTCAGGCTAGGAATATATATATATATATTTTTTTTTATAGTCAGTGCTGGTACATGTACATAGGCAATGGGAGATCAGGTGTTGTTTCAATGAAGTATTAAAGCATTAAGGGTTGCTGGTGGACCTAAATGAAGGGAGAGCATTCCATAGTTTTGCTATAGCATATGGGTAACGCATTTGACCGGCAGAAAGGTTAAGGTTTTACTACATTAAGGAGCATCTGATTGCAGAGGTCTATTTGGGTGTTACATGGTGAATGGAGAGGAGAGGGCAGGACAACCAGAAGGCTTATAGATTAGCTTATGAGCCATGCTTAGTTGCAGATATGTTAGATGTTGGGGAAGTTCTAGCCAGTTATGATGTTGGAGTGATATGCAGTGGTGAGAGGAGTGTTTGGTGCTGGTTACAAATTTTGTGATTTTATTATAGCACAAGTCCAGTTTGGATTTAAGAGAGGATTGTATATTAGTAAGGAGAGGTGTACCATAGAGCAGGGACGGATAGAAAGGAAGAGACAAGGGATAGTCTTGCTGTATAGGTGAGGAAGTGTTTGTGCCTGCACAGGATGCCCAGTTTGATTTTTTTTTTTCGATGCTTGTGTTAATAGGCTAGTCAAAAGTTAGGTGTTAGTTTATGATGAAGCCGAGAAGTTTGGTAGATGGGACTATTTCAAGGCAAGTGTTGAGTGAGTTGATGGCAAATTCATTTTTGGTTAGGGGTGTTGTTTTTGGAAGGGTGAATAACACGAGTTTGGTTTTTATAAGTATTTAGGGCTAAAGGGTTATTATACATCCAGGCTTCAGTGGAGGTGAAAACATTTTGGGTTTAAGTAGGTCTGAAGCAGACATGGCCATGCAGATGATGGTTGAGTCATCTGCATATTGGATGACATTAGCATGGAGGCATGCTGAAATCATTGATGAAAATTGTCAAAGGAAAAAAATTCAAAGACCAATACACGTAAGGTTCAGTTAAGGCACTTTAATTTACTTGCAGCAAGGAGACAAAAACATGCAAATACAAGGATTTGTCTAACTACTAACAGGAAGTATGTTCATTCTTATACTGTTTTACAAGACATGGCCTTCTAAGCTGACGCAATCAAACACAACTTTAAGCATTGCACTACGGCAGGTGTTACTTCAGATTTTCTGCTGACATGACTAGATTTGCAAGAAACTTTTTTAGAAAAACAACCTGGCCTTGGTGACTATTAATCCGTTTACAAGCGTCTATTGTACACAGTTACTTTTCAAGGTACTTTTCTAATACAGATACAAGCAAATGCTGATTGCAGTTCATATTTTCAAGCAGGCTTTGTCCTAATTATCTATTACTTCTACAGCTGTCTATGTTCTCATGGCACAGCGGAACTTCTTGTCTGAGTTTCATATAAGCAATATTGTTCTATTCATTATTTTCCTAACGCAAGCAGAAATCATCTGCTTCTCAGTAAATTTCCAAAGCACAAGCAAGATTTAGCTGACAGTACAAGGTCCAAAAGCAACTGCAGTTTGTACAGATTTATGCAGTATGAAATAGAATAAATGTGTTAACTCTTTTAGGCTCTGAATGCACTAAGCAAATTACTAATACACACATTAATACATATTTTTCTAACATTTTCCCCCTATTAATACTTTTATTCTACTTTCAAAATAAGCATAAACCGTGTGTTTTCTTCTCCTAACCTCTTCCACTCAGGATTTGCAGTTAAGAGAGTCATTCAGTTTAAACTTATGAAAGCATTTTCAGTTTTTTAACAGCTCTTCAAACTCAGTACTTTGATATAAGGTTTCAGAAACCGACATGTCTATAAGGTCTTTAATCAGTCTTTTCATGCAGGGAATACCACAACAAACACATACTCCCACAGTAGGAGCATACCTACACAAATGGCAATCAGGATATTCATTAGGGTGGTACCTCACACCATTCCTGGAAAAAGTCCGTCAGTGGGTTTGGGCCTGGTTTGGCCATGGCCGACACTTGCTGAATTACCTCAAGATGATTGTCTATCTCGTGTTTATGGTCAGGAATATACGAACAGAATTCTTCTTGGATTAAAGTGCATGTACCACCTCTCACCGCTAGGGTGAAGTCGAGAGCCATGCGGTTTTGGAGCACTACAGTTCTCATAGCATTCAGTTCATCAGTCACCAATTCGAGAGCAGAAAAAGTTGCGTTGCTCATTACTTCGAGAAGTTTCAACAGTTTTCTCAGCTCCCAGATCGATTTCACTACTCCATATGCTGGTAATATGCCTGCCCATGATATAACACTATCACTCAATTCCATATGTCAGCCCTTTGCCTAGAGAGTGATGGTCTTTCCAACGTGCATCGATTTGTCCCACTGGATTTACAGGTTTCTTGACGACTTCTCGGACATTTCGAATTTTTCCATTAGGCAAAACTGCAGTGTGTCGTATGGCCGGAACCAGGTAACCCAAAAAACAACTGCTGGACCAATTCTCAGGTAACCATTTGTATGCCTGCCACACACACAAAATAACAATCCTCTAATTTAGTAGTAACCTTGCTATGAATATACACTCGCCCTGCATGAAACATTTTTCTATCAATTATAGACAGCTGTTTATAAAGAACAGAATTATGTTTTAATTCATCAAGTGTTTTATGCATCAATCCAAGAAATGAATCATAGTTTGTATTACAATAAAGATCTACTTTGTTTCCTTTAGTATAACATCTATAAAGAACAGTCACATTGCAACTGCTCAAACCCACCTGTATCAGTATCATTTTTACAAAACCACACAGTTCCCTTTTGTGGAACAGACAAGTGCAATGCTATTTTATCCTGTGCTGTAATGGTTGAGGTATCATAAATCAAGTTCTCCCAGGTCTCATTGACCCCTAGGGGGACTGTAGTCATTAATAACCCCCCGTATGCAATAGGCAAAGCTGTGCAAATCCAGCAATTTGAAACATTGAAAGTCTCAGCATACACATATTTAATTGCCTGGTAAGTGTTAAAGTTTGGATGCCAGTTTATGAGTAATGCTTCGCGTTTATTCAGTTCAGTCTGTGTGGCTGGGAAAAGGAAAGGCCACAGCAAAAAGATTATTGTCACAAATACAGTTAACAGGATGATTATGCAATACTTCTGAGGAAAGGGTTGTTCTGCATTCCTGTTTCTTCTGGACTCTTATCATTTTTACTCTTGGCATGTGACAAGATTTTTGTCCAGTTCAAAATTTTTAACTAGTTTACAGTGCTTCAGGTGGATCCAAGAGGCACATTCCGCTATCTTGACTGCAGTGGGTGTTGACAAAATCACTTGATATGGACCTTCCCACTTTGGAGATGTCCAGTTCTTTCTCTCGACTACCTTCAGCCAGATCCACGCTCCAGGGGGCATTGCCACTTCTGACGGTCTGGTTCATTCTTTATCTGAAACAGAATTTAACTGCAGCAAATGTTTAGAATTTAATAAAACTTATACATATGCTCTGCTAATGTACTATCAGCTTCCTGGTCTGCGGGCATGAGAGATTTCCACTGAGGTATATAGTAAGCCCTTCCAAAGAGCTTTTCAAAAGGAGTCAATCCTTTTGCATTTTGAACAGTTCTCATGCTCAACAGTGCCAGGGGCAGACAGTACACCCAATTTCTCTGTGTTTCTGATATTAACTTTCTTAGCTTACTCTTTAAAATCCCATTATGCCTCTCTACTAGCCCTGCTCATTGCGGGTGATACGCACAATGATTCTTTAAAGAAGTACCGAAAAATCTACTTAGCTATTGTATGGTCTGATTCACGAAGTGCGTGCCATTGTCACTGTAGATCCTTTCCGGAATGCCGAATCTAGGGATGATTTCTTTTACAAGGACTTTGGCCACTGTTGTAGCATCTGGATTTTTAGTCGGAAAGGCTTCCACTCATCTGGAAAACATATCTACAATGACAAGACAATACTTCTTATTTTCACATTTATTCAACTCTATGAAATCCATACAAATAGTATGAAATGGATACAGTGGTGTAGGGAAACTCCCTTGCTTGGGCTTTAACGCCCCTTGTGCATGATGTTTATTACAAACGTGGCATACCGCGCAAAATTTTTTAGAGTAAATTGAGAAGCCATATGTCGTGAACACACTGTTCACCAGCTGTACCATCCCCCCTGTTGAGACATGGCTCTGCCCATGGCTCAACAAAGCCGCATATCTAAACAAATTAGACGGCAATATCGTTTTTTTTTTTTCTTTAGAGATGTACAGGTCCTTTTCAAGAATTGCTCCTCATTTTACCCATTTTTGTTTTTCAACTTTCGTAGTAAGGGTCTGCATTGTTTTTAACATTTCTAAGTCTAAAATCTCAGAGGGTTGTAATTCTTCATTCAAAAGAAACGCTTCTGAAGCTGCCAGCTTTGCAGCTGTATCAGCTCTCGCATTACCTTTTGAAATCCTGTCCTGTTGCTTGGTATGAGCTGTGCATTTACAAATAGCTACTTTCTGAGGTAACTGAATAGATTCTAAAAGATCTAAAATAAACTGTGCATGATTGATCAGTTTGCCAGTAGATGTTATCATTCCTCAATTTTTCCACTGTTGGGCAAAAACATGTACATTAGAAAAAAGTCAGTAAAAATGTTTACACATTTACCCTTTGCTAAAGTACATGCCCGTGTCAAGGCAATCAATTCTGCTGCCTGTGTAGATAAAATTGTGTGGTAAAGATTTTGCTTCTATAATGTCTGTGTCAGAAACTACTGCATATCCTACTAGGTTCTGTCCTGCAGGACCCCTTTTGCATGAGCCATCCATGTAATATGTCACCTTGGCATCATCCAAGGGAACATCCGTAAGATCTTTTCTAGGTAGTGTCTTTTGCTCAATCACCTGCAGACAGCTATGTGGTGTGCCATCTGCAGGGGTTGAGAGCAAGGTAGAAGGGTTCAAAGTCGTACAACGTTCAATTGTCATATGAGGTTGGCTCAACAATATAGTCATACAGGAAAGATGCCTAGCAGGGGAAAGATATGCTACCTTCTCTTGCAGTAAAATAATCGCAACTGCATGAGGCACTCTCAATGTGAGTGGGTGGAACAACACTACTGAGGCCGAAGCCTGTACTGCCATTGCAGCTGCAACTACTGCTTGTACACAGTGAGGTAAAGACCGTGCCACTGGGTCCAGTTGTGATGAATAATAAGCAATAGGGCGTTGCTTGTCCCCATGCTGCTGTGTTAACACTGATGTCATATAACCTTGCTTACAATCTACAGTTTGGAAAAAACGTTTATGATAGTTTGGTAGTCCCAAAACTAATGAGGACGCTATTAACTGTTTCAGTTTGCAGAAAGCAGATTCTGCTTCTGGTGTCCATTGTAACAAATCCTGTGCTGCCATAGGCTTTTTATAAAATCAGGTCAGTCAGCGGTGCAGATTCCAAGGCATAGTTTGGAATCCAGCTCCGACAAAAATTAGTCGTACCCAGGAAGGACATCATTTCCTTCTTGGTAGTGGGTTTTGGTGCTTGCAAAATCGCTATTTTTCTGTCATCTAATGTCCTAACCTCCTTGGATATTACATATCCTAGGTATTTAACTTGTTTTTTTCCAAAGCTGCAGTTTATTTTTGTTTACTTTATGTCCTTCAGTGGCTAAAAATTGTAATAGCGCTATGGTGTCCTCTTTACAATCTTGCTGGGTGGGGGACGCCAGCAGAATATCATCAACATAAAGCAAAATCTGACTACCTTCTTGGTGGGGTAAATCCCAAGTTGCTTGCCATTTCTTGTGAGAATATTGTTGGACTTTCACAATACCCCTGTGGTAGTCTCGTATATGTGTACCTTTTCCCCTGAAATGTGAATGCAAACCAATACTGGCTGTCAGGGTATATCGGTATCGAGGAGAACACATTGCTAATATCTACCACAGAAAAATATTTCTGTTGAGGTTTTAAATCATTCAACAGGGTGTGTGGGTCTGGCACCGTAGGTGCCCTTGGTATTACTGGTCATTTACAGCTTGTAAATCTTGGACCATACGCCACTCCCCATTTGCTTTCTTAACAGGAAATAAGGGTGTGTTACATGGTGAATCAGGAGATTCCACCAGCACCCCTTCCTTAAGCAAAGCTGCTATAATAGGTTTGATTCCTACCTCTGCATCTTTTCTTAAGGGATACTGTCTTTTTTGTGGTCTAAATGCTGACTTTGGCGTAATAGCAACTGGTCCCACTGTACGAATAAGTCCTACATCTGATTTTCCTGTTGACCAGAGAGTTTCTGGTATATTCTGTAAGGCATTCTCTTCCTCCTTCAATAGGAGTGCTAATCAGCTGTCCTTGCTAGACTGCAAGTGTACAGCTGGGCAGGTCTGAGTTATCCAATTCAACTTCTGCATTTGTATTCCCTGTTCTGATAGTACAAGCTCTGTCTGTTTCTCCCATCTCGTGACTTTTTCTTCAAAGTCTACCCATTTCACATTTTTGTCCTTAGTTAAGCTAACATGTGGTAATTGATTAGATTTGTAAAGTGCAAAGAACTCCTGGGGCAATGAACAGCTGTCTACAATGTTCCCTTCTGTGTCCCAGTACAGATTACGTAATATCAATCTGTTTGCATGGTTTCTAAACAATTCATGCTCATATTCCTTATCAGGTCCTGGTGTGTTACAATAATACAGAGTACAGTGCAACAAATGCTGTTTATCAATGACAAGGGAGGGGAACTTGCTGACGGCTACGTTCATCAACTCTTCGGTCACCGCCCCTGGACCAGTCGTAACCAAGTCCTGGCTGTACCAGTAATATGTTTTACCCTCCGATTGCACTGCAAAGGTATCAATTTGTCGCTGTGCTTCCATACCCTGCATGGTTGGAACTACTGCTATACCAAATAGCTGCATAAGGTCTCTGCCCAAGAGGTTTACTGGGCATTTTGCAGAAACAATTTTGCTTTTCTGGGTCAATCCTGAAACAGGATCAGTTATCACAATATTATGGGAGAGGGGCTCCCGATACAGTTGTCCATTAGCTGCTTTCACTAATATGTAATCAGGTGACTGAGTTCTCTGGCAGCTTGGAGGGATATATCAGGGTCCGTGAGGCCCCTGAGTCACACAAAAATGCGACTTCCCTCCCTTTTACCAGGAGTGTGACTTCTGGTTTTGTGTCTGCTAAATAGAGCTCTAAGCTCAATAAAGCCAAATCCAATATTTAATTTTCTTCACTATCCGTGACTTCTTGCACTTCCTCTACTTTTTCTGTCACATTCTCTACTCCCTCTATCACATACTCATTTGTCCTTTCACTGCTATCCCCTTCTAGTGATTCCTGACTATCCTATAGTCAGTCCTCACCCTCCTTATCTTCCGTGGTTGCTTTCTTGTTTTTCTTGCAATCCATTGCCAAGTGTCCTTTCTTACCGCATTTAAAACATTCACCCCTTTTCTTTCGCCCTTTAAAACATTCACCCCTTTTCTTTCGCCCTTCAAAGTCCTCTGATTGTTGATCAGATTGTTTCCCTGGGCATTTCTCTTGCCCTTTTTCCCGGACTGTACTACATAAACTTCTGCTCCATCTTCTACAGAAAATACTTGGGCTTTCTTCTTATTTTTGCTATTAAAATGCCTTTCGGCATGCCTAGCATACTCAAGCAATGACTGTAACCTGCTTGTATGATGATCTACCATGTGTTTTGTAATAAAAATGCTTATGGGTGCAATACTGCCTTTCAAAAATGCATTCTTTAACTGCTGTTCATATGGGGAATCATGTGTCTGGTCTTCAGGAACCTGCATTCCACAGTGGTTATTAAAACATTCTAACAGTCTGGATGCATTGATTAATGCAAGTCCAGTCTGCCCTAGGCTTCCATTTCTCAGAGATTTGGTCTGCAAGACCTTTCACTCTGTTGTCTAACTCTGCGCTACTATGTGGGAGGGGCCTGAGCGCAATATCACGGGGATTCCAGTCGCCACTAATCATGTGCCAATCTGGTCCCACAATTTGTCTGACTACTTTTTCTACCTCTTCTCCATTTAAATTATAACTCAGCCTCATTCCTTGCAAATCTTCTAAGAACTTTCTAAAATTAACTTTTGGATGGGGAATTCCCTCAGTTGCTTTCGGATGTCTTCCGGAGTCCAGGGTCTATACACTAGAATAGTTGGGTCCTGACCTTCTTGCTCTGCCTGAGGATTAGGCACTTCTATAAGTGGGCATATTTCTTCTTCACTCATATATCGTGAATTTCTACCCATTTGATATAACTCAATGTCCCCTTTTGAGTTTCCTGCCCGTGTTCGAGACCTGGTCTCGATGGGATCTCTAACAAACGGTGTTGCTTTTGTAGTGTCTCTGCTTACAGTGATAGCAGGATATCGCAGGGGTGGACTAACTTGTTCACTTGCCTCATATTCTGGTAAGGGAGGTGGAGGGGCTGATGCTATTACTAAGTTATTATCCTCTATCTAAAAACATCGCTTTTGAATGATTACTCTTTTGTTCCCTTCGGTTTACTTCCTCAATCCACCTGTGTGCCTGAGGAATTCCTAATTGACGTTGCTTCTTTACCCGACCTTTAGAATCGTTTTTAAGCTGTTTGACAAGTTTGACAAGTGAGGATTTCTCTAGTTTACCATCAAATTCATATTTATTAACACATTTTGAGTAGTATTTAATATTATCAGCACGCTGTGACTACATGTATTTCGCGTCTTCGGTTAACGGCGGATTTTGGGACCTTTTTGTACAATTATTACCCATTTTATTCTACCCTTTTAATCATTATGTAACTCATTTTTTACATGGTACCACAGATATTTTTATAGTCTCTTCAGAATGACTGCCTACCTGCTCTGTTTCCCTGATCTATAACAAGACAGTAAGCTTTCTGTCCCTGACTTATAAACAAAGTCTCTAACAGAATAAATACAAATCTAGTCCCTGATCTAAAACAGAAAAATAAGGTAGATTCACCTTACATGAGCCTTTGTGATTGATCACCTGGTTCGAGTAAACCCGTCCTTAAGTCGCAGATCAGAAAGTGGCTGGCTTCTTTTGTATGACAATTCAGTCGGACGACTTTTCAAATAAGAAGAACCGATGTGGTTTCTTCCCCGTACGGTTTCAAGCCACCTGGCCTGTCTGATCCAAGGCGAAGTGAAGGTTTCCGGTCTGAAGGACCAATCTGTCAAAGGAAAAAGACGTCAAAGACCAATACACGTAAGGTTCAGTTAAGGCACTTTAATTTACTTGCAGGAAGGAGACAAAAACATGCAAATACAAGGATTTGTCTAACTACTAACAGGAAGTAAGTTCATTCTTATACTGTTTTACAAGACATGGCCTTCTAAGCTGACGTAATCAAACACAACTTTAAGCATTGCACTACGGCAGGTGTTCCTTCAGATTTTCTGCTGACATGGCTAGATTTGTGAGAAACATTTTAGAAAAACAACCTGGCCTTGGTGACTATTAATCTGTTTACAAGCATCTATTGTACACTGTTACCTTTCAAGGTACTTTTCTAATACAGATACAAGCAAATGCTGATTGCAGTTCATATTTTCAAGCAGGCTTTGTCCTAATTATCTATTACTTCTACAGCTGTGTATGTTCTCATAGCACAGCTGAACTTCTTGTCTGAGTTTCATATAAACAGTATTGTTCTATTCATTATTTTCCTAATGCAAGCAGAAATCATCTGCTTCGCAGTAAATTTCCAAAGCACAAGCACGATTTAGCTGACAGTACAAGGTCAGAAAGCAACTGCAGTTTGAAATAGAATAAATGTGTTAACTCTTAGGCTCTGAATGCACTAAGCATATTACTAATACACACATTAATACATATTTTTCTAACAAAAATACTGAAGAGCAATGGACATAGTATGGACCCTTGTAGGACTCCAGTATTGCTGTTGAGGAAAGGAGAGGGGGATTTGTGCCACCTGGTTGCTTGTTGTCTATCCGTAAAGTAGTTGGAAAACCAACCTAGGGTAGGGGGAGATGTGCCTAAATTGGAGAGTTTGGTCATAAGAAGCAGGTGGAAGATAGTATTGAATGCCTTGGAAAGTTCAAGAAATAGTGAGGAGACAAGGTATCATGAGTCTCGGCATGGTTAACTGTGTCCAAGAAAGATACAAGAGCAGTGGATACATTTTTCCAGAATTTTGGAGGTTGGAGAGAGGATGGCAATTGGACAGAAGTTATTATTGTTTCCACCTTTGTGGAGAGGGAGGATAAATGCTTTTTTCCAGATGGCGGAAATGAAGGACTCTTAACTGGATCCATTTAGTAGTATACTAATGGGATAGGCTATAGTGTCTGCTGATTTTTGGAGGAATTCTGGTGGTACATTATCTGGAGCATTTGATCCAGGTTTAAGCAGGAGTTTTTTTATGGTGGAAGTAGGTATGGGTATGAGAGAGAAATTTGGTCTTGTAGCAGATGGTTCTGGGGGCAGTGGGAAGTTGGCAGTTAGGTTGACTATACTGTTTTTAAAGAATGAGTTAAAATGTGAGGCAGTTTTAGCTAGGGCCATGTCTGGATCAGGAGAGGGATTATCGCTTTTGCCTGGGTATAAGAGTGTTTATGGACCTCTAGAACTTTTTAGGATTTTGCATATGGTTGTTTTGTAGAGTAATGCAGTCAGTTGTTTGTACTGAGTGAAGTCTGCAGGGTTTTTACTTGTATGCCATACTTTGCAGGCCTTATCCCTAGCTTTCATAAGTTGTTGGGTGGATTTGGTAAGCCAACTGGCCTGGTTGGCTTTCATTCTCTTATGTCAGAGATGTGCAAGACTATCTAGTACTTGGAGGAATGTTGAATTAAAGAATTCTACAGAGTCATTCAGTGGTAGGAATTTAAGTGGATGCCAGTTGATATTTTGCAGGGTTTGTTAAAGTTAGTTGGGCAGAAGTGGGATAGGTCTCTGGTATGCTTATAGTGGTGTATATTAAGTACTGGAGTTGATTTGCAAATTCTGTATGCCAGTAGCTGATCACTAATGTTGTTAGGTAGAGTGCCAATGGAGGAGATTTTACTAGGGTCAAAGATAAGGACCCAGTCTAATATTGAGCCATTGTTTTGGTTGGGTCTGGTCATGGCAGTAATGACTTGGGTGTACTTAAATAGGTTGAGAATGTTTCTTGGGTGATGATTGTTTCATTCCCTATATTTTAGGATGACCAGGCTAGTATTTCTTCAAGTATTGGGATACTGTTACCCAGGGGATATATGTAACTGTAATGCAGATGCTTTTGTGGTTATTCATTTTCAAGTAGGATATTAGTATTTCAACTGTAGAAAATGTAGGAGTTGGTTATTTGGGACTATATTAAAAATAATATGGTATACGGGAGCAATGCCCCCTTTTTTCTGAGCCTATTTGTTTTCAGGCAAGAGAAGCCAGATGGGAGGAATTCAGAGTTTTTAATACAAGGTTAAATGTTTTTTCTGGTTGGTTTGCTTAGGAGCCTCCTTATGTCAGCCTTGCATTTATCTTGCAATACCTGAATGACAGCATTCGGAAGGGGGGTAGATGTTACTGGGTTTCTTCCATCTTACTGTTCATAATGCATGGGTGCCCATGTCCCTTTTTGTGATTGTGAAAGAAGAGTTTTAACTGCAGCTTTCTGGATAACAGCCTAAGGTCAGTGTTGGTCTTTGTGAGGTCAGATCTCCATTGGGGGCAAACGTCAGACCTCTTTTAGGCATGTTGAGTTGTGCCTTTGTCAGTTGTGTGGTGGAATGGTTCCAGATGATCACCGATTCATTTTCGGGTCTCTGTTCCTTCTGCCCTGTGGTGTCTGTGCCTGCACCAGGAGTTTGAGATCCCTCTTGCACTGCCAAGTTCTGTTCCTCAGCTCGTGTTGGGTTTGTGAGTAGTTCATCCTTGGGGGGGGGGGGTCTCCAGCTCTCCTGCATGTGGATTCATTGCAGTCTGGGAACCATGTTGGAAAGGGTCCTGGGAACCACTTTGTTTGGGGACCTGGTGTCCAGCTTGGCCACTACTGGGGCTTCCAATGGCACCAGTATAGTAGGTGTCCAGGTGTCAATATCTGGGCCTAGAATGACAGGAGTCTTGGGAAAATCATGTCTGTGGATGAAGTGGCTCAAATTGCCTGGCCCGCTGTGAGGGCTGAGGTGGGCCGGGTGTTGAGCACTGGAAATATCCCTTTTAAGCTTCTTTTTCTGTCCTGGATTTTCCTGTCGAAGGTGTCCAACCTCTCCTTGTTGCTACCGAAGTGTTCCTCATATGTTGATTGGTGGCATATGTCCTCAAAGGCCAGATCATCTGCTGTGTTCCTTTTGCATTGCCTAAGATTGTGGGCTAATTGTAGGTGGAACAGCTTCTGGCTCATCTCCTGCAGTGTCTCAATCCAGCTTTTCAGTAATTGTTTGTGTCCCAGCAGAAAGGCTTCTTGTTTATTAGTAGACCCTTGGGGACAAGGTTATGGTTTATACAGGTGTTGAGGTAAAAGTCCTCCCATTTGAGGCAAATAAATTCTTGACAGGCTCTCCAGTTGTCCAGTGATCTTCATTTGGAGAACCATTATCCATTATAATGGAAATGTCTTGGACTTCAAGTTGGATATCCGGGATATTGAGAAAGCTGTTGAACCAAGAAGAATCAATCGCTGCTTGGTTACCAGGGGCCTCCTGAGCTTTGGCCATGTGGTCACAGTAAAAATAAGCAGGGTATGGAGAGCTGGTCCCTGGTGGAGTATAGCCTTCCTTTCAGAATAGGAGATAGAAAACAAAGAATAGGGTGGAAATGCATAGGGAAAGTTGAAAACAATAAATGGTCATACTGAAAGAAGTAATGAAAGAGCCAGGATTGCAGTGCCTGGTTTTATGGTGTATAACACCCTGTGTACATGTAGAGTTTCAGACACCAAAGTGAACCAGCATGGCAACCAAAAGGTCCAAAATGAATTTATTGCGAATACAAAGTCAAGGTTAAGCATTTTCTTCCCTCAATAAAGGACTTCTTCAGAACAACTTATTACAGAAATCCAGACCTTATATATCAAGCACAAATCACTTTAATTACAATCATTATTCAATCAATTTACCTCATCTAAAACCCTTTAAATGCATGCTAAAACATTAGTCTAAAATATCAAACAAAACAATTACCCTAAAATATTTCTTAATTTTAATACACAAAATATACTAACATTTTCATTAATACCTAGATACTGTGTTGCATTCAACCGTAACTGCCAGGATTGCAGTGCCCTGTCATAAGGTGTATAGTTCCCTGTGTACCTGTAGAGTTTGAGCCTTCTAGCCTTACCCCTCCTGAAAAAAATCCAGTTTTCAAGGGATACTTTTCCCTATGAAGAAGAGGCTGGACATGCATAAGGAAAGCTGAAGAGAGTAAACAATCACATTAAAAGAATAATAATGCCAGAGTCAAGATTGCAGACCTCTTTTTATAAGGTGTAGAGTACCCTGTGTACCTGTAGAGTTTCATCCTCCTAGCTTTATCTGTCTTGGAGAAAATCAAGTTTACAAGGGGTACTTTTCTCTATGCAGAATAGGCTGCAAATGTGTTGGGAAAGATGGAAATAGTAAACGGTCATACTGAAAAAAGAAGTAATGCCAGGGCCAGGGTTGCAGTGCCTTGTTGTAGGGTGTATAATGCCCTGTGCACCTGCAGAGTTTCAGCCTCCTAGATTTACCCCTCTTGGAGGGAATCTAGATTTCAAGGAGTATTTCTCTGTGTAGAATAGGCTGGAAATGCATAGGGAAAGCTAAAAAGAGTAAATGATCATACTGAAAGAATAAGTAATGCCAGAGCCAGGATTGTCATGCCCTTTTGAAGTGTGTTTAGTACCCTGTGCACCTGTAGAGTTTCAGCCTCCTAACTTTACTCCTCTTGGAGAAAATCAAGTCCTCAAGGGGTATTTTTCTCTATGTAGAATAGGCTGGAAATTCATAGGGAAACTAAAAACAGTAAACGGTCATACTAAGTGAAGTAATACCACAGCCAGGATTGCAGTGCTACCCTGTGCACTTGTAGAGGGTCATCCTCCTAGCTTTACCCCTTTTGGAGAGAATCAAGTTTTCAAGGGGTATTTTTTCAGTGTAGAATAGGTTCATAGGTAGGTACTAGGCTATTGGCCCTAGAGCCTATATAAGCCTAGCCAAACGGTACCCTGGCTTTTTGCCGCCCAACAAAATTATTTTCCTGTGCCCCTGTCAAGTAGAGCTACAGAAGTGATCCCGGGGTGAATTTCCCATCTCCCATCCAATTAAAGATTTTTCTTGAAGAGTGCTAATGAGGAGCTTTGTTTGATACGGATAGGTAGCTTGTTCCAGGGGAAGTCTCTGGGACAGGAATCTACTGGAAATGCATCGGGAAAGCTAAAAAAAAAAGTAAACAGTCATACTGAAAGAAGAAGTAATGCCAGGATTGCAGTGCCTTGTTGTAGGGTGTATAGTACCCAGTGTGCCTGCAGAGTTTCAGCCTCTTTGAAAACTTGATTTTCTCCAAGAGAGGGTAAATCAAAGGGCATTTTTCTCTATGTAGAAGAGGTTGGAAAAGCATAGGGAAACCCAAAAACAGTAAACAGTCATACTAAAAGTAAAGCCAGAGCCAGGATTGCGGTGTTCTTCTGTAGGGTGTACAGTCTCCTCTCTACCTGTAGAGTTTCAGCCTCCTAGCTTTACCCCTCTTGGAGAAAATCAAGTTTTCAAAAGGTATTTTTCCCTATGTATTCATTGATGCTGGAAATTCTAACTTCATAATATTATGACATGACCAGGCATGTAATGAGTGATGCTGGATATTGTATCCTCATAATATTATGACTTCACCAGACACATATTCAAAGATGCTGGAAGTTCTAACTTCATAATATTATCACATTATTGGGAAGATGTTCAGTAATGCTGGATATTCTAACATGATTGTATTATGATATTACCGTGCACAAATTCCATGATGTTGAATGTTGGTTCATTCACTTGTCTTATGAAGGGGTTGGATCCCTGAAAGCGCTTACTACCTTAATAAACTAAGTTGCTGTGGTACAGCTGGTGTTTCTTCTTTTGCTGGATACATATTCAGCTATGCTGGTTCTTCCATCATCATTGTATTATGACATTACCAGACACTTTTTAGTGATGCTGGCTGCTATAATATTGTGACATTATCCAGCAGATATTCAGTGATGCTGGATATTCGAACATGTTTGTATTATGATGCTACCAGATACATATTTAGTGATGTTTGATTTTCTATCAGCATTATGATAGTACCAGATGCATTCAGTTTCTAGATGTTCTAACATCATAATATTATGACATCACCAGGCAAATGTTCAATGGTGCTGGATTTTCTAACATCATTGCATTATGATATTACTGTGCAGTGATTTGCTGATGCTGGATGTTTTAACATTATAATACTAGGACATTACTTATAGATACTGTTATTCTGGATTTTTGAACGTCATAATATTATGACATTTCAAGGCACATATTCAGTGAATTTGGATAGTCTAACATCATAATATTATGATATTCTGCACATATTCAATGATGCTGACTGTTCTATCATCATAATATTATAAGACATTAACAGGCACATATTCAATGACATTGGATTTTCTATCATTCTGTTACCGGGCACTAATTTAGTGATGATAGATATTTTAACATCATAATACTAGGGCATTACTAAGGACATATTCAGTGATGCTGGCTATTCTAAAACTGTAATATGATGACATTACTGAGCATGTGCTCAGTGATGCTGGGCATTCTATCATCATATTATGACATTACCAGACAATTATTCCGTGATGCTGACTTTTCTAACATCATATTATTATTATTACATTCCCAGGCCAATATTTAGTGATACTAGCTGTTCAAACATCCAGAGACGTAATCAGTGATGCTGGCTGTTTTAAAAATATTGTATTATGAAATGACCAGACTCATTCTGTGATGCTGGCTTTTCTATCATAAAATTAGGACATTACCAGGCACATTATGCAGTGATGTTGGCTGTTCTAATGTGATACTATTATGACATTACCAGGCATGTATTTAGTGATGTTGGATTTTCTAACATTTTATTATAACATTAACAAGACACATTCATTGATGCTGTAAGTTCTAACATCATATTATGACATGACCAGGCATGTAATTAATGGTGCTGGATGTTGTAGCCTTATATTATTATGACATCACCAGAGACATATTCAATGATGCTGGTAGTTCTAACGTCATAATATTATCACATTACTGAGAACATGTTCAGTAATGCTGGCTGTTCTACCATTATTGTATTATGACGTTACAGGGCACAGATTCCATGTTGTTGCTCTCTCTAACATTATAATATTATGAAATTAATGGGCACATTCAATGGATGTTCTAATAACATATATAATATAATATTGCAACATTAGCAGACACATTTTCAGTGATGTTGGCTGTTCTAACATCATAATATTGTCATTACCAGGCACATATTCAATGATGCTGGGTATTCTAATGTCAAAATATTAGATATTTATTATAGCATTTATGCTGGATGCTGTAACATAATATTATGACATTACCAGGCACATATTCAGTAATGCTGAATGTTGTGCCATTATTGTATTATATTACCGGCCACATATTTAGAGGCACTTGATTTTCCAGTGTCATAATATTATGACATTATCAGGCACATCTTCAGTGATGCTCGATGATCTAACATCATTGTATGACA
This sequence comes from Protopterus annectens, assembly GCF_019279795.1. Lineage (NCBI taxonomy): Eukaryota > Metazoa > Chordata > Ceratodontiformes > Protopteridae > Protopterus > Protopterus annectens. The sequence continues at coordinate 486,572,749 of NC_056731.1, forward strand.
TTACCAGACACATATTCAATGATCCCAACACATATTCAGTGATGGTGGATGTTGTAACATCATAATATTGTGACATTACCAGGCACATATTCAGTGATGCTGGATGTTTAACATCATTGTATTAAGACATTATCAGGGACATATTCAGTGATGCTGGCTATTTTAACATAATATTCTGAGATTAGCAGGAACCTATTCAGTTATGTTGGCTGTTCTGGCTTCATAATGACATTACTATGTACATATTGTGTGATGTTGGAAGTTGATATCATAATATATTAGTATATTCAGTTATGTTGGATGTTCTAAAATCATAATGTTATGACATAACCATGTACATACTGAGTGATGCTGGATTTTCTAGCTTCACATTCAACCTGCCCATTTTTTGGCAACTGCATATTTCCACTTAATATTCTCACACATTTTAAGGCCAGTGGTATAGACTGGCTTATAGACTACATGTCTCAGATTACTGCTCAGCTACATAAAGAATGGCCAACAAACACAGAATGCAAGACAGAGCTGTATATTTGCAAGGAATGAGTCCCCAGGGCTCAGTCCTGGGACCCCTCCTGTTCAGTATATACTTCTCAGAGGTGGCAAGCACAGGAGGACTATGGCTGACCAAAGTTCACAGACAACTGCAAACTGGGGGCCATAATAGACTCTTCAGCTTATACAGACATCCTCCAGAAGGGTTTCACTGAGACGGATACCTCGAATCAAAATCATGGCCTCAAGCTAAATGCCAAAAAGTGCATAGTCATCCCCTTTGGAAAAAACAAAGTACCCACAAACTACCAAATACATGGTAGTCCCCTAAATACAGAAAATGTAATAAGGGATCTGGGGGCCCAAGTAGATAGTCATTTCTCCTTTGATCATCATATTGCCAAGGTGGTTACAAAATCCTTCTATGTGGCCCACCTAATCACAAAAAGGGTCACATCTAGAACAATAGGTTTTATTTTATTTTTTTTTTATTTATCATTTGTTGACCAGGAAAGTCCGACTAGGATCCACAGAGCCTGTTTTCAGTGGAGGCCCGGGGAGAAATGCTCCAGATGCATGTCTTTGGAATGTGGGAGGAAACCGGAGGAAACCCACGCGAACACAGGGAGAACATGCAAACTCCACACAGAAGGCACCCCAGCCGAGAATCGAACCGGTGAACATCTTGCTGTGAGGTGACAATGTTAACCACTGCATCACTGCGCCGCAGTGTTACTGCGCCCCTCTACTCATCAGACCCATCATGGAGTACAACATCCCATTTGTGATGTACCTTATAAAACATCTGCAACAGCTGGAAAGACCACAGAAAAGTACCTCACCAAGAGGATTACTGGCCTCAAACATGTGCCGTATGCAGCCCAACTGAAGAAACTCCAACTGTACTCGGTTGCGTACCGCTTACTCAGAGGTGATCTCTGCCTGACATACAAGGACATGTCCAACCCAGAATTGATGGACATGCTACACCTAAAAAACAAAAAAACAAATCCCCAAGAGCCACACACTCTGGGGATCTAAACCTCACCACAAATAAATAAATAGGATGTGCTGGAGGGATAGATTCCTGTCCCAGAGACTCCCCATGCCTTGGAACAGGATTCCAATCTACATTAGGCAGAGCCCCTCATTAATACTCTTCAAGAGAAACTTTGATGAGTGGATGGGAAACAGAAAATTTACCCTGGGGATCACTGCAGTGGCTCTGCTGGACAGAGGCACAGGGAACTAATGGCTCTGCTGGACCGAGACACATTGAACTAATCTAAGGGCGTGGCGAAAGCCAATACATACTGGCTAGGCTTATAGATGCCCTCAGGCAGATAGCCTAGTGCTACTGCAAAGGTGTTTGTGTGACAAACAGGGATAAGGTATGCATCCTGTGTTCTGAAGGTGCATTGGAGTGAGAGTTCAAAGCCAGACGTATGCAGCAATATCTCATGTGTACTAATATTTTCTAGTGTGTATGTCATAGATTGCTTTTCCTCATTTCAGCCACTTCTCCCTTTATCAGATGCAGTCAATTAATACTACTGAACATCCCACAAATCCGATAAGCAACGTTATTGCTGTGGTTAACAGTGAGACCTTAAGGATGATTAGTAAAATAGGGAATGTCATGTGGCAGTATGTGTTAAGTGTAGGGCTAGAGCAGAGATGGTCCTCTGTTCTAGTACAGGGTGTGTTAACCTTTGTTTTACTGTTGTGACATTGCAGTTTATAGCAATAAACTGCAACACAGACAAGTGTTTTCTCAACCTTCTTGTGGCAACCGGTATAAGTGTAGGACTGCCATTTACATGGCCCTAGTTTCAAATACAGCATATTCCATACACTTTTACTGCTGTTCCACTTCTCATTATAGTCACTCTCACTTATAAGACTTGACATGGTGTAGTTGATAAAAAAATATATACATATGAGGGCTGAGGCACTAGTATTGAGTCATTTATGTATTAATGTATTTATGCATTATCACATTCTCAAATGTATGATTATGGGTATATTGTGTACAATATCCCTGTAAGGATATTTCTGCTATATGGGCTGCCATGGCCTTCACATTTGTCCAACACACATATACAACTGCGTGTACATGCAACACCCTTGAATTTGCTTTGCTTGCTATTGTGCTCTTCTTACCATCTCACAAATATCGTGCTCGGAGGTGCGCACTGCTGAGCACCATGTTTGCATAATTGTATACAGAGCAGTGAACTCAATAACTGGAACTGGCAGGAAAACATTACTCTCCATTGCTCTTGATCCATGATAGACCTAGCATGTGTTTCTTGAGATGGCGTCAGATTTAGGGCACAGGGATGCAGTGGCCAGGAGTCCAAGATTTTTATTGGATGTCTAGTTAAACACCACAGTGCCAGGCTTCTGTAGCTGGACTGTTCTGGCTCCCACTACGAGTCAGAAGTTTGGATAGTTTGGCCTGGGCTGTAACCAGTGCCACCAGTATCCTGCACACTGGTGAGTAATGTAGGCATCACTGTAATGATCTACTATGGAGGAAGAGAAATACTCTTGATGCTTGGATCGAGGAATTTAGGACTGCAGACATCCCACAACTGTGCACGTATCAACTACAGAGAGTACTACTTGTAAGGTTCAAAAGCTGAATATAGGAGAGACCATTATTCATAATGGTATTCTGTTCTGTTTTTTCCAGAGCTGCCATGGACCGGAAGGTCAGTGTAAGAACCCATGGGGCTAGATTGACAAGGATGAGGGAAGCATGTGGTATATATACAGTAGAAAAGTAGTGTTATTGTAGCATTAAAAGTTAAGGTTAGACTTTTTGGTATTTTATATATCTGAATAGTAAAAGCAGGTATGCATGCTTTAGTCTGTATCGCAGACCAATGTCCATGTCTGTGTTGAGCCAGAAAAGCAGAATTGTGTGTGTTCCAGTTACCACTCCAATCCTATGGATTGACAGTATTTTGATGCATGTGCATGCCTACACATCCATTTCATGCAGACCTCCCAATGTCGTCTCTCCAACAGCCCTGCTGATGTCATCCACTATAAGTTGACCTGCAGCCATGTAAAAGTCAGAGCTGTGCTGTGGCACTTGCATAAGGTACCGAGTTCTGTAGTCTGTGTACTTAGGTAGGGATTCTGTTCTCACTGCAGTCAGTTGTGTGTGTATGAGCTGTTCCTTGACATTACACAAGCATTTTACACCAGGATATGGGACACTTATATTCTCCTCAATGGACACTGCTGACGTCATCAGCTATATCAGATTTTTGGATATGCAGTACTCCCAGCATGGTAGGGTCAGAGATAGGCCTGGAAGTCAGGCAGAAGTCACCTCATCCTATATAATAAAGATTACTGTGACATGGTTTTCAATCCATCCACATATATCATGGCATAGTTTGTAGGCCCTGTGTTATGTTGCTCAGAAAACCGTGTGGTCTCTCCAGCTGCTACATATGTCTGGTGAGGTACATGAAAGAGAGAGCATTATACTCTAGTCATGTTGTGATGAGGTTTGACTACTGTGCTGTCATACAATCCTAGCATCTCAGTATGATGGCATGACTTATGATGTGCACAACATAGGCTTTCAATAGCAGGGTGGACACTTGGTGGTCAAGGTGCTAGCTAAATGTGTTCCCAGTGCTTGCATCACTGGGTTTCTGCACAGCAGGACCATCATTGCTGTGATTAACAAGAAATTTGACTTTTCACATGAACAATATTACAAGCATACATTTCTGCATTTATTTGTAGATTGTGTGCTTTTGTCACCATTCAGTTTGTATGTTAGATCCTCTTGTACTATGTTATCACCATTGGTGGACTCAATAATTGCATACAATATACAAGAATCAGCAAACTTGGTAAGCCAAATGCCATATACTTTAGCCAGGATTGCCTAGAAATAGAGTTCAAACCATGAAGGCCCAATCACAGATCCCTGGGGTTTACCAGAGGTGACAGCTCTACTGGTACAGCATGATTCACCAACTTTCAAATTATGTGTTCGGTCAGTGAGCCAATTGGTTACCTATCAGCTGATGTAAGTTAATCTTCATCTTGGAGGTTTTCTCAATGACACCTGCATGAGGGATTGTATCAAAACCCTAGGCCAGATCATGATAGGCAGCATGCACTGTCTTACCTTTATCCAATCCTATCACATGGAATCAATGGGCCATGACAGCATCGCAGATCACCTATGGCAGGACTCAGCACATACACCTTCCTGATAACAGTTCAACACATGTTCCACATGGCCTATGTTCTCATTCAAGGGTGTATATCAACATGCAGCCATCTGGTTTGGGGGGACAGCATCTGATGCATTAATGTACAAGGACATCCTGACTTCTCAACTAGGAGCTAGACCAACATTTCATCATGGACCTCTTCTACATGTACACTAGTAATATTCCAGGTGTGTGCAACATACCTGTGTGAGTTGATGCTACATCAGGGTCAGTTACATCTAATAGATGTCAAAGACATGCATGGTGACAGCAGTATCTTCTTGTGTAACTTCACCAGGTGAAGTCATTGACACAAATCCCACTGAGGTATTCAATCAACACGGTCATATATGGCCATAAACAGCTATATAACCAAATGGGTAGATGAGTGTATGGCATACATGGCATCCCAGTATGTTGAAATGTGTGATGTGACATATGCCAGGTCCAGTGATCAGGTTGGTACATCAGGGGTGTAAATCTAGGCCCTTTGTTGCTCATTAGTTAAGTGATGGACCTCACAGATAACATACACATGCTGTGTCCAATGAGCTCCCTTCAAGGACTACAGACTGTGGGCAATCAGTGACCCCAAGTGTGATATTAGTATAATACAGACAGTATCAACACACACCAAAATCTGCTGCCAGAGCCATGGCAATGCCTGCATTGACAAGACAAATGGAGGGATTTGATGAATCAGGAACCACCACCCTAGTATAATGTGCACATCACAACCTATAATCAGACCAATAGGTATGTGACCCATGTCCTGGGGTAGATGGTAAGTGGTACATCCACCAGCATGCGATCACACTGCTGACTACTACCATGAATGTAACAAGTACTGGGTATGTGAAGGACATGCTCATCAAATACCTCCATAGTTCCCTTCCTTCATTACACCAATAACTGTGTACAATGCATCCTTCATGTACCTCCCTATTCATCTTCCAGTGATGTGTAACTGAATTGTCACAGTGCACTGTCACACACAGCTTATTGGCCATAACTAGGTATTCTTTCTGTGGCATATACATGACTGTCTGATGGTACAGAACACTATTCAAGTTGTTACACCAGATGGGGTCTATATTATATTCTTGAAGAGACTTTTTTCTTCGAACATATAATCTTTGCTACCTAAAGAGGAACACTCTAAAGTGCAAATGGCCCCGTCAGAGGAAAGAAATTCATGGGGCCATAAACAAAAAACACAAACTTCAAAACCCTAATCAAGTGAGGGGAGCTTCACCCCCCCCCCACACCTCCTTAAACTAAATATACCAACTAATAACCAAGAAATAAGGCACCGGAAGGTCCACCAGATAACACCACCAACTTTGAGCACAGACGAACGAAAAAAACGCCTTAACTGTATCACTGCGTTTTCATCAGTACAACTTCATTAGATGAGCATACCACCTTCTAGCCACCATATTTATACAGTCTTTAATCAATTGACATAAATTACACATTTAAAGACACAATATAAACTTATTCAGTGCATAGAAAATGAAACTGTGCATATAAACCTTGCTTGATACACTTGAAACCACTTTAAATACAGTTGTTGTCTTTCGGCTTTTCCCGGTTAGGGGTCACCACAGCGGAACTCTGGTCCCTAATGATTGTCAGTAGATTTTCACAAACGCCAAGGTGCCACCTCGACGTTCAACCTTCAATGAAGGCATGCCCATTTACGCATGTCTTTTGAACACCCACCCAACCGCGGGGAGGACATGCAGACTCCACACAGAAGGCACTCCCCACACTCCAGCCGAGAATCGAATGGGAGAACCTCTTGCTGTGAGGCAACAACGCTACCGCTGCACCACTGCAAATGTAAAATGTGACAGTTTAAAAACTTTAAATGCAGTTAAACAGTAACATTTAAAAGACATTTAAAAACTGATATATAAAAGTACTCATAAAACCTAAAACTTAACAAGCTGTGTATAGAACCTTGTAAACCATCACCATCTGCTGGATAAAAAATATAAAACAAACATTATTTTCAAAGTTTAGCAGCCCTTAGTTTTAATACAGGCTTCAGTGAGACCATGTCATTTAAACCAGGGTGTGTGTTTCAAGCACTAACTGCCAGTATAGTTCTCTGTATTCTAGAATTGTCTCCCAAGGTCCACCCCTAGGGTCAATGGGCAGTGTTTCAATCACAAAAAAACTCTGCTCCTATACAGTTTAATGTGTGTTTGTATAAAGCATTATTTAAATTTCTTGTATCAGATCAGTGTTCCTACATTCTAAATTTTAATTTTCTTTCAGTTTTGCCGATATAAAATGCCTCTCATTTACCACACAAGGTTAAATAAATAAGACCATTCGTATTGCAATTGGCAAAACCCACAGTTTTAATAAATTTTAACTTTCAAATATTATGTATCACCAGTTTTGACACAAGGACATTGTGCACAACTGCCACATTTTTGTGTACCTCTTTTGCCCGAACAATTGCTGGCCTTACTTGTCCCATTTTCCAAAATGTTCTTAATAGTACGGGTACTGTACGGCCCTTTCTATAAACACATTTAAAAGGCTTGTCAAATATATACTGCAAATCAGAAGTATTGGCAACTCTACGCCATTCATCTTCAATAATGTTTCTGGTGAGTCTGGCTTCCCTATCATAGGTGATTACCAGGGCACTATTATATACATTATCTACCTTAACCTCAGTAAAATGAATGTTGTTCAGATCCACACAATGGTTACCAAAAATAAAGGCAAACTTAGTTTTTCTAGCTTTAGAAACTTCACCATACACTTCTGCGAGCAATGTTTCTGGGTAGCCCCTAGCTCTAAAGTCAGTAAGAAATACACTTTCACTAAGAAAATAACTATCATCAGATGTCATCCTACTGATGCACACAAACTGGCCTTTTACCACACCCCTCTTATGGAAGTATGGGTGTGCACTAGTGTATTATTATTCATTGATCCTAGATATTTTAACACAATAGTATTTTAATATTACTATACATTTTATTATACAATAATTCAATTATGCTGGCGGTTCTAACATAATACTAGACATTACCTGGCATATATTCAGTGATTCTGTATTTTCTAACATTGTTGTAGTATGAGAGGGTCTATATTATATTCTCAAAAGTTGACAATGTCGACTCTGACATTGTCGACACGAGACTATCGAACACTCAGAATCTCGAGTGTGTAAACGGAAATCTCCATAAGGGGAGATTTCCATTTACTGCAATGTAGTGCAGTCTCGGAGTTTGTATATTTAAGTAGTGGGGGGGTGCAGGGGGGCTTGCCCTCCTACTTAAACCCGTTAGGGTACTTTTTTCTTTTTTTGTTTTTGCCTTTTTATAAGGTCATTTGAAGACATCGACCATATGGTGTCAACCATATGTTCTTCGATGTTTTCAAATAATCTTATAATATAGACCAAGTATGAGATTGCCAGACGCATATTCAGTGCTGGCTGCTGTAACATCATTGCATTATGAAATTACCAGACAGACATTCAGTGATGCTAGGTGTTCTTTACTCATTGTTTTATGACATTACCAGAGAGATAGTCAGTGATGCTAGCTGTTCTAACATCATTGTATTAGGAGATTAATGTGCACACATTCAGTGATGCTGGCTGTTTAACACCATTGTATTATGGCAATAGCAGATACATATTTAGTGATGCTAATTGTTCCAACATTGTATTTTGACATTACCAGAGACATTCAGTGAAAATGGCTTTTCTGATATACTATTAGTCATTACAAGGCTAATATTCAGTGACGCTGGATATTCTAAAGTCATATTATTGTGACATCAGCAGACCTATATTTAGTGATGCTGGGATTTCTAATATTGTATTATGCCATTACCAGACACTTTAGTGATGCTGTCTCTTTTCTAACATCATGGTCTTATATGAGATTACCAGGCACATATTCAGTGATGCTGGATGTTCTATCATCATAACATTATGGCATTACCGGGCACATATTCAGTGATTTTGAATGTTCTAAAGTCAGTATTACATGACGGACCTGGATACATATTCGGTGAAGCTGGATGTTGTAACATCATAATAGTGGGACATTACCAAGCATATATTTAGTGATGCTATTTTTTTTCTAACATCACAATATTATGACATTACCAGACACATTCAGTGATGCCAGCTGTTCTAGTGTCTTTTATTGTAGCATATCTAGTCACATACTCAGTGATGATTGCTATTCTATCATTATTGCATTTTAACATCGCTAGTCACATATATTGGAGTAATGCTGGAATTTCTAACATCGTTGTATTATGACATTACCATACACATATTTTAGTGATGCTGCCTCTTCTAACATCATTGCATTATGGGATTACCAGGCACATATACACTGATGCTGGAATTTACTAACATCAGAATAATATGACATTACCGCACACATGCTCAGTAATGCTGCCTGTTCTAACAATCGAATTATGGGCACATATTCAGTGCTGCTGGCTGTTCTAACATCATAATATTTTGACATTATGAGGCACATATACTGTGATGCTGGCTTTTCAACCATCACAATATTATGACTTTACCAGGCACATATTCAGTGATGCCGACTGTTCAGGCATCATATTATGATGACATTACAACACACATTTAGTGATGCTGGATGTCCTAATCATTATATTATGACATTATAGGACACTTATTCAGTGATGCTGGCTATTCTAACATTGTATTATGACATTATGAGACATATTCAGTGATGCTGAATGTTCTAACACCATTTTAGTAGGACATTAGCAGACGTATATTCAGTGATGCTAGGTGTTCTGTACTCACTGTTTCATGACATTATCAGGTACATATTCAATGACCCTGGCTGTTCTAACATCATAATATTATGTCATTACCAGGCACATATTCAGTGATCCTGGCGGTTCTGAGATCATAATATTACAAACATTACCAGGAATATATTCAGCAATGCTGAATGTTCTAAAATCATTGGATGATAACATTAGCAGGGACATTCATTGACGGTGGAGTTTGTCTTCATAATATTATGACACTAAGACACATATCCAGTGATGCTGGCTGTTCTAACATTGTATTAGAAAACTACCACACATTCAGTGATGACTGACATTCTAACATTGTAATATTGTGACTTTACCAGAGACATTCAGTGATGCTGGCTGTTCTAACATCATTGTATTATCCAGGTGCAACTAACACTAGGTAAGACTGCAATCCAAATTGTAGTTTGCTACAGATCTCCCCCCCACCATGCCCCAAGATTCTCACTACACCTTTCTAAACATACTGGAAAATATTAAGATACAATCAAATACCCTAATACTGGGTGATTTCAACTACCCTGCCATTAACTAGGAAAACTACTCATGTACCAACACCTTTGCCCAACGGTTCTTGGAATTCATAAATTCCAATGCCTTGGATCAACTAATCCTTAGTCCCACCAGGGGCTCCAATATCCTAGACCTGGTTATTACCAACATGGGAAATTGATGCTCCACACCCATAGTCACCCTCTCGTTGGTCAGGTCTGGCCATAAGCTAATCACCCTTGACATCCACCCCCCCCCCAGTAAGGAAACCTCTGTAAAAAAACTTCTCCAATGCCAACTTCATGCTACTCAAATCAGAAGTGACAAACTTCATGACACCCATGCAGACAATAACTGAAAGTTCGACTGCTGAATCCTACACTAAGGCACTGTGTGAGCACATCCACTTGTGCATGAATCATGCCATCCCCAATAGAACCAAGATGCTTTCCTCCAAAAAACGGAAGCCGATCTGGTGGTCCCTTGCCATAAACAAACTTTACAACAAAAGGAAGAAACTGTTGCAGAAAAGAGGAAAATTCCAGGATGCAAAAAACTCCCTTACCAGCCTCAGTAAGAAGCTGAGATCCATCATAAAATCCTCCAAAGCTAGTTACAAAAATAAAATTGCCAAATATTACAAAGAAAACCACAAGGCATTCTATTGCTATATCAACAATCTAAATGGCAATGCTCAGATCTGCTCTGAGCTACAACAGAATGGTATTAAATATACTGATCCCAAGGATATTGCCAATACCCCGGCAGATCGATTCAGTGCAAACTTCACCCCTCCTCACCCCCTACCGAAAGACTGCCAAATTCCAGTACAAACACCCACACAGGTAAAAAATCCACTCTCGAAAGCTAAGAATACAGCATCCATAGGACCAGATGACATCCCGGGCTGTGTACTACATGAACTACAAAATGAACTGGCACCTCACCTAAGTGTCATGTTTTAATCATACCCTCACCTCAGGCTTCATGCCCACTGAGTGGGGTACAGTTACAATTATCCCACTCCACAAGGGGGGATCCATCTTGGATCCCATGAACTATCACCCTATCAGTCTGACAAGCCTGATCTGCAAGACCATGGAAAGTATTACCATGGAACTTATAAACAAAGACATTGGCAACCTTCAAACACTGGACCCCATTCAATTTGAGTGTGTGAAGGGCTGATCTTGTCACCTGAACCTGATTGACTTCTTTGAATCAGTATCCAGAGCCATGGACAAGGGTAAGGTGGTCCACACAGCCTATATGGACTTCGCCAAGGCCTTCAATACCACCCCCCCCCACTCTGGAATCATAGATAAACTTACTAAGCTGGGCATTAATCCCTACGTCACTCGATGGGTTGCCAACTAGCTTACTGACAGAACCCACACTGTAAAAGTAGCAGACTCCAAATCCAGCTCCAGACAAGTGGAGTACCTCAGGGTCCAGTCCTGGGACCACTCTTGTTTGGCATCTACTTCTTGTCTGCCATCTACTTCACAGATGACTACATACTGGGAGCCATTATTGAATCCCCAAAATGATGTGGATATTCTATAAAGGGGCCTTACAGAAACAGATGCTTGGTGCCAAAGCCATGGGCTCAAGCTCAATGCTAAGAAATATATAGTTATCCCCTTTGGGAAAAAACATGTACCCGTGAATTACCACATAGTTGGCAGTACACTAAACACCAAAAGTGTGATAAGAGACTTAGGGACACAGGTGGACAGTGGTCTCACATTCAATAACCACATCACCACAAGAGTCATGAAATCCTTCTATGTAGCACACCTCATCACTAAGTGCTTTTCATCCAGAAAAAAGGAGGTCATTGTCCCACTGTACTCCTCCCTCATTAAACCCATTATAGAATACAATGCCCCATTTGGTATCTACCTCTCAAGACATCTGCAACAACTGGAAAGGCCACAGAAATACCTCACTAAAAATCACAGGCCTAAAGCAGATGCCCTATGCTGACCATCTAAAAAACCCCACCTATACTCTGTCACATATAGTCTACTCAGAGGTGATCTCTCTTAACATACAAGGTCATGTCAAACCCAGAGCTGTTGGACATGCTACAGTTAAAGAAATCCCAATCCCTCAGAGGCACACTCTCTAAGGATCTAATGACCACTCTATCGCCCGATAGCTCTATTATCCCCATTGGCAAAAATAATGGAAAAATGCATTCAAAAGCAATTACTTAACCATCTAACTCAATACAATTTGCTAGCTGATTGCCAACATGGCTTCAGGCCACACCACAGTACTACAACTGCCCTACTGTCTTTCTGCAACTCCATTAACCAAAACAGAAATAACATCCTCACATCAGCTCTCTTTATAGACCTGTCTAAAGCTTTCAATATGGTTAATCACCAGCTATTAATAAACATTCTTACACACCTCTCATTCGATACTCAGGCTATAAACTGGTTCAGAGCCTATCTTACTAACAGACAGCAAGCAGTCCTATGGGATAATCAACTATCCTCCCTACTGCCTGTCACCCTAGGAGTCCCTCAGGGCTCTATTTTAGGTCCACTCCTCTTCTCAATTTTCATTAATGACTTGCACCTAGCTATTCCGCAAACTACATGTTTACAATATGCTGATGACTCGACAATTTTATGCTCAGCTAAGACCTCATCTGATCTTTTACTAAAGACACAAGAAGCATTTAATAAAGTCGAGTCTTGGTTTCTTCAATGCTGTCTTCTACTTAACCCCCCAAAAATGAAGCTCCTACTATTTTCACCAACCCAAAAGCACACCCTTAGTGATTTCACTGTCCTATCAAAAAATGGTACTCGCATACAACCTGACTTAACAACAAAACTATTAGGGGTTACTATTGACAACCACCTTACTTTCAATGAGCATATCAACAATACTGTAAACAGTCAACAAAAAAATGGGTGCCCTCTACAGAATTAAGCCACTCCTCACTCCTTTAGCTAAAACAAGTATCGCCCACTCCCACCTCATCTCCTCACTTCTATATGCTTCTACTATCTATACTCACCTTTCAAAAAGCAATCTCTCTAAACTGGTTAAATCTTATAATAGCATTGCTAGATTTGCTACTGGATGACCATTTAGAACACACCATTGCCAGAATTTATCTCAACTAGGCTGGCTTGAATTTCAAAATCTACTTGAGTTTAACCAAATTACATTGGCCCACAAAATACTTTACCAACCAAAGAAGACCCCAAGTCTATCTACCCTTATTACTCCCTACCTGAATCTTAACTCCCTGTGCTCCTCAAATAAACTACTTATCTCCTCCAGCAAATCCAACAACAGAGCAGGCGATGCTCTCTTCTCTAATGTAGTTGGGAAAAAATGGAACCTTCTTCCTCCTGATGTTACCTCTATTTCCTCTCTAACTTCAAACCAAAACTTAAAATATACCTAAAAAAACACTGGCTTTGCCCTAGTTGTAATCCTAACTTCTGCCTTAAGCAATTTATGTTATACCCACTTTTTTTCTTTTATTCCTTCAATTTCAGACTCTATGTCAGTGAAATCCTTAATAAACTCAGTCTTTCGAATTTTAGTAGATAATTAGATTTCTCAAAGTCTACTCTCGCTGATATTTTTTTCCTCACAATATATGAAGAGTCTTTTTTTATAATTTTACTACTCCTAGTTCTGCTTTTTTTTCTCTTTCTTTTTCTTTTCCTTGCTTTCTACCTATTCAAGTTTTGAAAAATGTTAAAAAAGATTTCTCTTATTTTTTGTCAATGTTATGCTTAGATGTTTAAGTTAGTATTAACAAATTGTATAAATTGAAGCTTATCTCCCCGGGCCTCTACTGAAAATGGATATTCATTCAGTTGGACTAGCCCGGTTAACAAATGTAAAATAAATAAAATAAATTGTCATCACAATGAACAAAACATGCTGGAGGGATATGTTCCTGACCCAGAGACTCCCCCAGACTCTGGAACAGACTGCCCATACATGTCAAGCAGAGCGCCTCTTTGGCCCTCTTCAAAAGGAACCTTGATGATTGGACGGGAGATAGGAAATTCACCCCTTGGATCATGTCAGTTGCCCTGCTAGACAGGGGTCCAGGGAAGTAAATAGTGTGGGAAGAAATAGCCAGGGAATTGTTATGGCTAGGCTTGTATAGGCCCTAGGGCCGATAGCCTAGTACCAACCTATGACATTACTGGGCAGATGCTCATTGATTCTGGCTGTTTTAATATAATATTATGACATTACCAAGGCATATAGTCAGTGATGCTGGCTGTTCTATCACCATTGTATTATGACATTACCAGGAATATATTCAGCAATGCTGAATGTTCTAAAATCATTTGATAACATTAGCAGGGACATTCATTGATGGTGGAGTTTCTAACTTCATAATATTATGACACTAACAGACACATTCAGTGATGCTGGCTGTTCTAACATTGTATTATGAAATTATCAGACATATTTAGTGATGCTTGATGTTCTAACATCATAACTTTATGACATGATCAGGCACATATTTCCTGATGCTAGTGGTTCTAACTTCATATTATGACATTACCAGGCACATATTCAGTGATGCTGTCTGTTCTAACATAATAATATTGACATTACCAGGCACATAATTCAATGATGCTGACTGTTCTAGCATTATAATATTATGACATTGCCATGCACATAGTGAGTTATGCTGACTGTTCTAACACCACAATATTATGATATAACATGGCACATATTCAGTGATGTTGGCTGTTCTAACATATGTTCTAACATCATATTATTATGACAGTACCAGGCATATATTGATGCTGGAAGTTCTGACATCATAATATATTACCAGGCAGATGCTCAGTGATGCTGGCTGATCTAATATGATTGTATTATGACATTACCAGACACAAATTCAGTGATTTTTGGGTGTTCTACCATCATGATATTATGACATTACTATGCCCATAATTAGTGATGCTGGCTGTTCTAAAAAATAATATTATGACATTATCAGACACATATTCAGTGATCCTGGCTCTTCTGACATCATAATGTTATGACATTATCAGGTGCATATTTAGTGATCCTAGCTGTTCTGACATCATAATATTATGACATTATCAGAGAGAGAGTGATCCTGGCTGTTAAGACATCATGATATGACATTACCCGACACATTTTCACTGATGTTGTCTGTTCTATCATAATTGTATGATGAGATAACCGGACAGATATTCAGTAATGTTCTACGTTCTAATGTCATTGTATTATGACATTACCAGATAGATATTTGGTGATGCTAGGTGTTCTGCACTTGTTTTATGACATTATCAGACTCATATTCAATAATGCTGGCTGTTCTAACATAATATTAGGACACTACCAGGAATATATTCAGTAAAGGTGAATTTCCTAAAATTATTGTATTATGACATTACCAGGGAGGTACTCAGTGATGGTGGATGTTCTAATATACTGTGAATCTACCCATGTTGTTTATTTGGCATCCTGTAGAGCCTGTGTTGCATTTTATGTAGGCAAGATAGACAGGAGGCTGAGGGACAGGATAAGGGAACATATCTACCAGATCAGGATTCATTCCACTGTCAGTGCTCTGTCCAAACATGTCTTGTCTAATGATTCCACACATCTTTTTTCATTTTAAAGTACTAGATATTACACACACTAGTTTTGGGGGGGGGTGTGAGGGGCAGAACTGAGAATAATGAATCTAAATGGATTTTTAGGCTTAGAACAGATGTTTTTCCTGGACTGAATGAGAAAGTACCATGGAAACCTTTCCTGAAGTCCAGGAGATTGAAGTGATATGTATGGCTGTGCTTTTTACATATATTATGACAGCATTTTTATGAGAGGATTTATTGTTAGTGTTGTGCAATTAGTATGAATTTATGCAGTTTTTTATGCATTTCTATTCATGTTTTATGAGTGGTATAGGCGTTATTTTACTATGGTTAATGTATTTTAGAGTAAGCACTTTATGTTGTGTACTATGATAGTTGCACTGTGCCTTTAATGGTTTATTTTGTTTATGCACCTTTTTTGCCATATAAGGGTGTACAAGAGGGGGGGTTCTTTTGGTCTGAAGAAGCCTATCCAGGTGAAAGTGCTTACCACGTCTCCTGTTTGTATCCCAATAAATCCGAATTTTAAAGTTCATGAAGCAGCGGTTCTTTCAACTTTGTTTCCTGCATTTTGGTTAGTGCGGTGTTTACTGCCTGCATCACTACTGTGCTTTTTATGTTAGTTTATGTGCTTGGACTGAGTTTGGCACAGGTAGCATTAATCCTGTGGGGAGTGATATTTCTTGGACTTATTTTTACATATTCAAGGATGTTATAATGTCATAATTTAATGAGGTTATAAGTCACTTATTCAGTGATGCTGGATGTTTTTTAACATTGTATTAATACATTACCAGGCAGATATTCAGTGATGCTCTGTTCTAACATCATTGTTTTATGACATTATCAGACACATATTCAGTTTTGTTCGATGTTCTAACATTGTAATGATATTACCAGGGACATATTCAGTGAAGGTGGATGTTGAAACACCATAATATTGTGACATTACCAGACACAAATTCAGTGATTTTTGGCTGCTCTATCATAATATTATGACATTACCAGGCACATATTCAGTGATTCTGGCTGTCCTGACATCATAGTATTAAGACATTAAATGATGCATATTCAGTGATGTTGGATGTTATAACATCATTAAATTATGACATTATAAGTTACTTATTCAGTGATGCTGGATGTTTTAACATTGTATTAATACATTACCAGCCACATATTCAGTGATGCTGTCTATTCTAACATCCTTGTATTATGACATTACCAGACACATTTTCAATGATGTTGGATGTTATAACATCATAATATTATGACATTACCATGCCCATAATTAGTGATGCTGGCTGCTCTAAAATCATATTATGACATTACCAAACACATATTCAGTGATTCTGGCTGTCCTGACATCATAATGTTATGACATTACCAGACACATATTCAATGATGTTGGATGTCATAACATCATTATATTATGACATCATAAGTCACTTATTCAGTGATGCTGGATATTTTCACATCATTGTATTATGACATTACTAGGCACATATTCAGTTATGATATTATGACATTACCAAATACTTATTCAGTGATCCTGGCTGTTCTAACTTCATTGTATTATGAGTCACTGGGTACATATTCAGTCATGATGGGTGTTGTAACATCATAAGATTATGACATTACCAGAAACATATTCAGTGATGTTGCCTGTTTTATCTTCATTGTATTATGACATTACTGGGTAGATGCTCATTAATTCTAGCTGTTCTAACATGATTGTATTATGACATTACCAGACACATTTAATGATCCTGGCTGTTCTGACATTATAATAGTAAGGAATTAAATGAGACATATTCAGTGATTCTGGCTGTTCTAATATATTATGACATTACCAAAACATATAGTCAGTGATGCTGGCTGTTCTATCACCATTGTATTATGACATTACCAGGAATATATTCAGCAATGCTGAATGTTCTAAAATCAATGGATTATAACATTACCAGGGACATTCATTGATGGTGGAGTTTCTGACTTCATAATATTATGACACTAAGACACACATCCAGTGATGCTGGCACTTCTAACTTCATAATATTATGACATTACCAGGCACATATCCAGTGATGCTGACTGTTCTAGCATTATACTATTATGACATTCCAGGCACATGAGTTATGCTGGCTGTTCTAACACCATATTATTATATAACCTGGCACATATTCAGTGATGTTGGCTACTTTAATCTCATTATCTTATGACATTATTGGACACTAAGTGATCCTGGCTGTTCTAACATCATAGTATGACATTACCTGACACATTTTCAATTACGTTGTCTGTTCTAACATCATAATATTGTGACATTACCAGGCACATATTCAGTGATGCCAGCTATTCTAACATCATTGTATTATGAGATAACTGGGCACATATTCAGTAATGCTCTATGTCCCAATGTCATTGTATTATGACATTACCCAATAGATATTTGGTGATGCTAGGTGTTCTGCACTTATTTTATGACATTAGACACATATTCAGTAATGCTGGCTATTCTATCATCATAATATTATGACATTACCAGGAATATATTCAGTGAAGGTGAATTTTCTAAAATTATTGTATTATGCCATTACCAGGGAGGTTCTCAGTGATGGTGGATGTTCTAACATCATATTACTGTGACCTTGCGAGACTCAAATTCAGTGATGCTGGATTTTCTATCATCATAATATTATGACATTAACAGAAAGATATTCATTGAAGTTGGATGTGTTACATGATTGTATTATGCCATTATCATGCACATATTCAGTGAAGCTAGCTGTTCTATCATCATAATATTGTGACATTACCAGCCACATATTTAGTTTTCCTGGCTTTTGTAACATCACGATATTATGACTTTGCCAAACACACACAGTGACACTGGCTGTTCTAAGATCATAATGTTATGACATTCCCTGGAATATATTCAAGGATGCTGAATTTTCTAAAATCATTGTATTATGACATTACCAGGGACACAGTCAGTGAAGGTGGATGTTTTAACATCATGATATTGTGACATTACCAGACACATTCAGTGATACTGGCTCTTCTGATATAATATGACATTATCAAGCACATATTCAGTGATCCTGGCTCTTATGACACTACCTGACATATATTCAGTGATCCTGGCTGTTCTAACATCTTATAAAATTACCAGACACACATTCAACGATGTTGGATGTTATAACCTCATTAAATTATGACATAAGTCACTTACTCAGTGATGCTGGATATTTTAACATTGTATGACATTACCAGACATATATTCACTTATGTTCGATGTTCTAACATTATATGACATTACCAGACACATTCAGTTATGTTCAGTGTTCTAACATTATAATATTATGACATTACCAGAGACATATTCAGTAATGCTCCATGTTCCAACATCATAAGATTATGACATTACTAGGGACATTCAGTGATGCTGGCTGTTCTAACATAATATTATGACATTACCAGGAATATATTCAGTAATGCTGGATGTCCTAAAATCATTGTATTATGACATTACCTGGGAGATATTCAGTGAAGGTGGAGGTTTTATCATCATAATATTGACGTTACCAGACACAAATTAAGTGATTTTTGGCTGTTCTAACATCATAATATGATGACATTACCATGCACATAATTAATGATGCTGGTTGCTCTAAAATAATATCATGACATTACGAGAAACAGTGATTCTGAGTGTTCTAACACCATAAAATTATGACGTTATCAGATACATATTATATACCATAATATTATGACATCATCAGACACATTTAGTGATGGCGGCAGTTCTAATGTCATTGTATTATGAAATTACTAGACACATATTCAGTGATGCTGGATGTTCTAATAATGTTATGACATTACTTGGCAAATGTTCAGTGGTGCTGGGTCCTCTAACATCATGGTAATATGATGTTACCAGAAACATATGCAGTGATGCTGAATGTTCTAACATGATCATATTATGACATTACCAGACATATATTCCATGATGCTGGCTAATATAACATCAAATTATGATGCTACATGGAATGTATTCAGTGATGCTGGATTTTCTAACATCACTGTAGTATGACATTAACGGGCACATATTCAGTGCTGCTGGCTGTTCTAACATCATAATATTAAGACATCACCAGGAATATATTCAGTGATGCTGAATTTTCTAAAATCATTGTCATGAGTGGGCAGGTGACCCCTAATTGGGAAAAGCCAAAAGAAGAAGAAATGTATTATGACATTACCAGGCACATGTTCAGTGATGGTGGATGTTTACCAACAAAATATGATGAGTTGGCTAAAAATGTTAATATTAGAGTGCTGAGGCCTGACAACAGGGAGGGATGGTTATTAGTGGATCAAATGGTGTATTTGGGAAAGATGATGGAAATATTAGAAGAAGAAACAAAATATAGAAGAGGTTCTAAAAATGAAATATCCATTGCATATTCCAAGATAGAGTGTATCCTGAATGATTTATTATTAAATGGACTAAGATATAGAAACATATAAATATTTGAAATGGATAAGCCGAATATTCCAAATATATCTGGAATATCCAAAGTTCATAAAAATATGGACAATCCCCTTCTTAGACCTATTGTGGCAGGAAATGGTTCAAAAATACATCCTATTGCTAAATATATAGATGAAAATTTAAAAAAAAAAAAAGTTAAATGAGCACCAGGGAAGGTTGTTTAAAGGACTTCTGGGATTTTTTTTTAAAAGTACTGGAGAAAAATTATCGGGAGGACCTAATATTTCTTAATATTGATATAATGGCGCAATTACATTCATTTGAAGGATAATTCTTTAAACAAATAAAAGGCATAGCTACTGGAACATGTTGTGCCCCAAACAATGCAAATATAGTCCTGCAGGTTTGTAAGAAGAAATTTGTTTTTAATTTATAGGCAGCACTGGGCACTTTACAGGAGATACCTGAATGACATATGCATTTTCTGGGTAGGTAAGGAAAATGATATAGAAGATTTTATTGAACATTAAAATCGATCAGCCAAATTTTTAAATTTTACTTATAATATAGATTAAATAGATTGAATTATTTAGATGTTAGTATACATAAGATGGAAGAAACAAGACTTTAACTCCATTATATTTAGGAAAAGTACATTTTGAAACTCATTTTATACTATACAGGTGCCTAGCCTTATAATCATAAAAAATATTGCAAAGGGGCAATACATTAGACTTTCTAGAATGATCTCTGAGAAAGAAGATTTCAAAAGGGAATGTGTAAAGTTGAAAAATATTTTTGGAGAGGAGATACCCTGAAAGGCTCATTGATAAAATTATGGAGGAAGTTATCAAAGATAGAAGGGAAAAGTATTGGCCAATTCTGGGAAAGAACCAGGTTAATACAGGAAGGGTATGTAACAACAATGGGGGGACTAATACAAGTAAGAATTTTCAGAGGGCTTTTACGATGTACTACAATAGGGATACAACAAAGATTAGAAATATAACAGAAGGGAATTATTTAGAACGGACTTGGAAAGCATTTTTGATTGTTAGAAAAATATATAATAGTAATATGCATGCTTAGTGCCTTCATGGTTTAAAAGGGTTAATACATTTATTCTGTTCACACTGCATGAATCTGCACAGCTATTAGAAACTTGAGACATTTAATTTCTGCTAATGTCATGAAAATAACGAGACATTTCATTTCTGCTAATGTCATGAAAATAACAAGAGACATTTCATTTCTGCTAATGTCATGAAAACAACAAGAGACATTTAATTTCTGCTAATGTCATGAAACTTAGAGATATTTCATTTCTGCTTATACCATGAGAAAATATGCAGCTGCTAGAAGCTTTGATAAAGAAAACAATAGATGCTTGAAAGTATAAACCATAGTCAGCATTACTTCTACTAAAGCTAGAAATGTACCTTGAATCTAGACAAAATGTAACATGTATTAGAACTGTACAATTGAAGAATTGAAAAGTTAAGGTGGGCTAAAATAAGCTCAAGGCCAGGTTGTTTTTCACAAAATGTTTTTGCAAGACAGCAAATAATCCAACCATGTCAGCAATAAGTCTGGTAACAATTTCTGTGAAACATACAGAAAGCTGTGTCCAACTACGTCAGCAATAGAATAGTAACATTTTCTGTGACATTAAGAGAACTGTATAAGAATAACATACTGATCATCGAAGAGCTAGCCAAATCTTGTACCTACATGCTTTGTCTCCTTGCTGCAAGTAATAAAGGGTGCCTTGCTTGAACCTAACATGCATTGGTCTTTGAAGTTTTTTCCTTTTACAGGTTGGTCCTTCGGACCAGAACCCTCTCTTTACCTCGGATCAGATGGCCAGGTGGTTGAAACCATATGGGGAAGAAACCAAATTGGTTCTTCTTATATGGAAAGACCTCCGACTGAATTGTCGTTCAAAAGAGGCCAGCCACTTTCTGATCTGTGACTGAAGGACGGGTCTCCGCGAATCGGTGATCAATCACGTAAGGCTCAGGTAAGGTGAATCTACTTTTTTCTGTTTTAGATCAGGGACTAGATGTGTATTGTTTTTGTCAGATTGTATTTTTGCAAGTCAGGGACAAAAAAGATTACTGTCTTGTCATAGATCAGGAGAAACAGAATAAGTAGGCAGTCATTCTGAAGAGACTATAACAAAATCTGTGGTACCACGTTAAAAAATTGAGAAGTTACGTAACGATCAAAGGGTAAAAACAAAATGGGTAATAATTGCACAAAAAGACCCCAAAACCCGCTGTTAACGGAAGACGCAAAATATATGCAGTCGCAGCGCACCGACAATATTAGATATTCAAAATGGGTTAACAAATACGAATTTGATGGAAAATTAGAAAAATCCTCTCTTATCAAACTTATCAAACAGCTCAAAAACTATTCCAAGCATCAGATAAAAAAGCAACGTCGATTAGGAATTCCTCAGGCACACAGGTGGCTGGAGGAAGTAAACTGTAGGGAACAAAAAAACAAAGATTCAAAAGCAATGTTTTTAGATAGGGAGGATAATAACTTAGTAATAGCATCAGCACCTCTGCCTCCCTTAGCAGAATATGAAGCAAGTGAACAGATTAGTCCACCCCCACTATATCCTGCGGTCACTGAAGATAGAGATATTGTGAAATTAAAAATGACTAAAATTAGAGATCCCATCGTGACCAGGTCCCGAACAAAGGCAGGTAATTCAGAAGAAGGTATCGAGTTATGGCAAATAGTTAAGAATTCACGATCTATAGGTGAAGAAGAAGAAATATGCCCACTCTTATAGAAGTACCCAATCGTCAGGCAGGTCAAGACAATCAGAACCCAACTATCTTAGTGTATAGACCTTGGACTCCGGAAGATATCCGGAAAGCCACTGAGGGAATTCCCCATCCAAAGGTTAATTTCAGAAAATTCTCAGAAGATTCACAAGGAATGAGGCGGAGTTATAACCTAAACGGAGAAGAAATAGAAAAAGTAGTTCGACAAATTGTAGGGCCAGATTGGTACACGATTAGTGGGAATTGGAATCCCCGTGATGCTGCATAAAGACCCCTCCCACATAGCAGCGCAGAATTAGACCAGAGTAAAAGGTCTTACAGACCGCATCTCTGAAAAATGGAAACCTAGGGCAGACTGGACTTGCATTAATCAATGCATCCAACAAGAAGGTGAAACAATCGGTATTATGCCAGATTGTTAGAATGTTTTAATAACCACTGTAGAATGCAGGTTCCTGAATATCAAACACAAGATTCCCCATATGAACAACAGTTAAAGAATGCATTTTTAAAAAGCAGTAGCATCCTATAAGCAGTTTTATTACAAAACACATGGTAGACCATCATACAAGCAGGTTACAATCATTACTTGAATATGCTAGGCATGCCAAAAGGCATTTTAATAGCAAAAAGAAAAAGAAAGCTCAAGTATTTTCTGTAGAAAATGGAGCAGAAGTTTATGCAGTACAGTCTGGGAAAAAGGGCAAGAAAACGCGCAGGGAAACAATCTGATCAGCAATCAGAGGACTTTGAAGGGCGGAAAAAAAGGGGAGAATGTTTTAAATGCGGTAAAAAGGGACATTTGGCAAGGGATTGCAAGAAAAACAAGAAGGCAACAACGGAAGACAAGGAGGGTGAGAACTGACTATATGGTAGTCAAGAATCACTAGAAGGGGCTAGCAAAGAAAGGACACATGAGAATGTGATAGAGGGAGTAGAGGAAGTGCAGGAAGTTAGTGAAAATGAAGAAAATGAAATATTAGACCTAGCTTTATTGAGCTTGGAGCTCTATTTAGCAGACACGAAACCAGAAGTTACACTCTTGATAGAAGGGAGGGAGGTCACATTTTTGTGTGACTCAGGGGCATCACGAACCCTGATACACCCCTCCAACTGCCAGAGAACACAGAGTCACCTGATTATATACTGGTCAGAGCAGCTAATGGACAGCTGTATCTGGAGCCTCTCTCCCGTAACATTGCAATAACTGATCCAGTTTCAGGATTGACACAAAGAAGCAAAATTGTAGTTTCTGCAAAATGTCCAGTAAACCTCTTGGGCAGAGACCTCATGCAGCTATTTGGTATAGCAGTAGTCCCAACCATGCAGGATATGGAAGCACAGCGACAAATTAACACCTTTGTAGTGCAATTGGAGGGTGAAATGTTTTATTGGTACAGCCAGGACTTAGTTACGACTGGTCCAGGGACTGTGACCAAAGAGTTAATGAACCTAGCCATCAGCAAGTTACCCTCCCTTGACATTGATAAGCAACACCTGTTGCACTGTACCCTGTATTATTGCAACATACCAGGACCTGATAAGGAATATGAGCAAGAATTATTTAAGAATCATGCAAACAGATTGATATTGCGTAACCTGTACTGGGACACGGAAGGGAACAGTGTAGCCAGCTGTTCATTGCCCCAGGAGTTCTTTGCACTTTATAAATCTAATTGATTACCACATGTTAACCTAACCAAAAACAGAAATATAGAATGGGCAGACCTAGGAGAAAAAGTCACGAGATGGGAGAAACAGACAGAACTAGAACTGTCAGAGCAAGGAATACAAGTACAAAAGTTGAATTGGATAACTCAGACCAACCCAGCTGTGCACTTGCAGTCTAGCGAGGACAGCTGATTGACACTCCTATTAAAGGAGGAAGAGAATATCTTACGAGACATAACAGAGAGACACTCTGGTCAAAAGAGAAATCAGATGTAGGACTCATTCATACAGCGGGACCAGTTATTATCATGCCAAAGTCAGCATTCAGACCACAAAAAAAGGCAGTATCCCTTAAGAAAAGATGCAGAGGCAGGGATAAAGCCTATTATAGCAGCCTTACTTAAAGGAGGGATACTAGTAGAATCTCCTGATTCACCATGTAACACACCCTTATTTCCAGTTAAAAAGGCCAATGGAGAATGGCGTATGGTCCAGGATTTATAAGCCATAAATGATGCAGTAATACCAAGAGCACCCACGGTGCCAGACCCACACACCCTGTTGAATGATTTGAAACCTCAGCAAAAATATTTTTCTGTGGTAGACATCAGCAACGCGTTCTTTTTGATACAGATACACCCTGACAGCCAGTATTGGTTTGCATTTACATTTCAGGGGAAAAGGTATACATATACGTGACTACCACAGGGATATTGTGAAAGTCCAATGATATTCTCACAAGAAATGGCAAGCAACTTGACGGGATTCACCCCACCAAGAGGCAGTCAGATTTTACTTTATGTTAATGACATCTTGCTGGCGGCCCCCACCCAGTAGGATTGTAGAGAAGATACCATAGCACTTCTTTGATTTTTAGCCACTGAGGGACATAAGGTAAATAAAAATAAACTGCAGCTTTGGAAAAAACAGATCAAATACCTAGGATATGTAATATCCAAGGAAGGTAGAACATTAGATGAGGACAGAAAAATAGCAATTTTGCAAGCACCAAAACCCACTACCAAGAAGGAAATGATGTCCTTCCTGGGAACAACAAATTTTTGCCGGAGTTGGATTCCAAACTATGCCTTGGAATCTGCACCTCTGACTGACCTTATATATAAGAAGCCTATGGCAGCACAGGATTTGTTACAATGGACACCAGAGGCAGAATCTGCCTTCTGTAAACTAAAGCAGTTAATAGCATCCTCATTAGTTCTGGGATTGCCAAACTACCATAAACATTTTTTCCAAACTGTAGATTGCAAGCAGGGTTACAGGACATCAGTGTTAACACAACAGCATGGGGATAAGCAATGCCCCATTGCTTACTACTCATCACAATTAGACCCAGTGGCACTGTCCTTACCCCACTGTGTACAAGCAGTAGTTGCAGCTGCAATGGCAGTACAGGCCTCAGTAGTCTTGTTCCACCCTCTCACTTTGAGAGTACCTCATGCAGTCACGATTATTTTACTACAAGAAAAGGTGACATATCTTTCCCCTGCTAGGCATCTTTCCTGTATGACTATATTATTGAGCCAACCTCAAATGTCGATTGAACGATGCACGACTTTAAACCCTTCTACTCTGCTCCCGACCCCTGCAGACAGCACACCACACTGCTAATTGAGCAAAAGACACTACCTAGAAAAGATCTCACAGATGTCCCCTTGGATGATGCCGAGGTGACATACTACGTGGATGGCTCGTGCAAAAGGGGTCCTGAAGGACATAACCTAGTAGGATATGCAGTAGTCTCGGATACTGGGATTATAGAAGCAAAACCTTTACCACACAACTTATCTGCACAGGCAGCAGAATTGATTGCCCTGACATGGGCATGTACCTTAGCAAAGGGTAAATGTGTAAACATTTTTACTGATAGCCAGTATGCTTTTTCTACTGTACATGTTTTTGCGCAACAGTGGAAAAACCAGGGAATGATAACATCTACTGGCAAACCTATAAATCATGCGCAGTTTATTTTAGATCTTTTAGAATCTATTCAGTTACCTCAGAAAGTAGCCATTTGTAAATGCACAGCCCACACCAAGCAACAAGATAGAATTTCAAAAGGTAAATGCGAGAGCTAATACAGCTGCAAAACAAGCAGCCACAGAAGTATTTCTTTTAAATGAGGAATTACAACCCTCTGAAACTTTAGATCTAGATATGTTAAAAACAATGCAGACACTCACTACACAAGCTGAAAAACAGCGATGGATAAAATGAGGAGCAATCCTCGAAAAGGAGCTGTACATCTCTAGAGAGGGAAAACTGATACTACCCTCTAATTTGTTTCGCTATGCAGCATTTTTGAGCCATGGGCAATGCCATGTCTCAACAGGGGGGATGGTACAGCTGGTGAACCAGGTGTTCACAACGTATGGATTTACAAACTACTCTAAAAAATTTTGCTTGATGTGTCAGATTTGTAACAAACATTATGCACAGGGGGCGATAAAGCCCAAACAAGGGAGTTTCCCCACACCACCATATCCGTTTCACACTATTTGTATGGATTTCATAGAACTGAACAAATGTGAAAATAAGAAGTATTGTCTTGTCATTGTAGATATATTTTCCAGATGGGTGGAAGCCTTTCCAACCAAAAATCCAGATGCAGCTACGGTGGCAAAAGTACTTGTCAAGGAAATCATTCCTAGGTTTGGTATTCCGGAAAGAATCTACAGTGACAATGGTACACACTTTGTAAATCAAATCATTCAGCAGTTGAGTAAGTATTTTGGTATTTCTTTAAAACATCATTGTGCATACCATCCGCAATCTGCAGGGCTAGTTGAAAGGCATAATGGTATACTAAAAAACTAATTGAGAAAATTAATAGCCGAGACAGGAAAAAACTTGGTTGTACTGTTTACCCCTGGCACTGTTGAGCATGAGAACTGTCCCTAGAGCAAAAGGATTGACACCTTTTGAAAAACTATTTGGAAGGGCTTATTATACACCCCAGTGGAAACTTCTCATGTCATCAGACCAGGAAGCTTATTTTACACTAGCTGAATATATGAAAAAGTTGTTGAGTTCTAAACATCTGTTGCAGTCAAATTCTGTTTCAGATAGAAAACAAACAGAAACATCAGAAGTGGCAGTGATGCCAGGAGACTGGGTGTGGATCAAAATTATCAAATGAAAAAATTGGGCTTAGCCAAGGTGGGAAGCTCCCTACCAGGTGCTTCTTTCGACACCCACTGCAGTCAAAAGATAGCAGAATGAGCTTCGTGGATACACCTGATGCACTGCAAGCTGGTTAAGAACTTTGAGTTGGACAAAAATTTTACCTCTCCATTGGGGCCCTCAGCACAAAGTCTGGCTACAAAGGGGGGTCAGATCAATAGGACTGATCCGTCTCAACCCCAGTGAAGAAACCATCGGTGCTGAAGGTCCTATTAGGGCAGACAGTAAGAACACGTGTCCAAAGTAAAAATGATGGAATCCAGTAAGATCCAAATACACCTACTTGGAAGAGCCGGAGAAAACAGAAATGCAGAACAACTATTTCCACAAAAGTATTGCATAACCATCCTGTTGACTGTACTAGTGACAATCTTTTTGCTGTGGTCATTCCTTTTCTCAGCCACACAAATTGAACTGAACAAGCATGCAGAGTGGCACCCAAACTTTAACACTTACCAGGCAATCAAATATGTGTATGCTGAAACCTTCAATGTTTCGAATTGCTGGATTTGCACAGCTTTACCAACAGCATATGGGGGTTACTGTTAACTTCAGTTCCCCTAGGAGCCAACAAGACCTGGGAAAACCATTCATGATACTTCAGATGTCACATCACAAGATAAAGTAGCATTGCACTTGTCTGTTCGACAGAAGGGAACTGTGTGTTTTTATAAGAATGATACAGTCAAGGTGGGTTGGAGCAATTGCAATATGACTGTTCCCTATAGATGCTACACTAAACCTGATAACATTGGATCCTATTACAACATGACCTACGATTCATTTGTTGAACTGATGCATAGGACAATTGAAGTGAAACATAATGCTGACCTTTATAAGCAACTGTCCATAATTGACAAAAAAATATTTCATGCAGAGTCAGGGTATAGTAAAGTTACTACTAAAGTAGACGATTGTTACTTTATATGTGGTAGAAAAGCATATAAATGGCTCCCTGAGAATTGGTCCGGCAGTTGTTTTTTGGGGTACCTGGTTCCAGCCATACGACACACAGCAGTTTTACCTCAAGGGAAAATTTGGAATGTTCGAGAAATCAAAAAGCCTGTCAATCCAGTGGGGCAAATCAATGCACACTGGAAAAACCATCATGCTGTGGGCAATGGACTGTCACACATGGACTTGAGTGATAATGTTACATCGTGGGCAGGTGTACTGCCAGCATATGGAGCAACAAAACCAATCTGGGAACTGAGAAAATTATCTAAGCTTCTCGAAATAATGAGCAATGCAACCTTTTCTGCCCTAGAATTGGTGACTGATGAACTGACTGCCATGAGAACAGTAGTGCGTCAAAATCGCAAGGCTCTTGACTTCACCCTAGCAGCGAGAGGAGGTACGTGCGCTTTAATCCAGGAGTGCTGTTCGTATATTAATGACCACAAACACGAGATAGACAACCATCTTGAGGTGACTCAGCAGGTGTCAGCCATGACCAAACCAGGACCAAATCCATTGACGGACTTTTTCCAGAAATTGTTTGGGGCAGCATCCTGATGAACATTCTGATTGCATTCTGTGTAGGAATAATCCTACTGGTGGTATGTGTGTGCTGCTGCATCCCCTGCATAAAAAGGCTGATTAAAAATTTTATAGACATTTCAGTTTCAGAAACCTTATACCAAGATGCTGAACTTGAAGAATTGCTAAAAAACTGAAAATGCTTTCATGAGCTTAAACTGAATGACTCTCTTAACTTCAAATCTTGAACAGGAAGAAGTTAGGGGAAGAAAAAAAATGTTTATGCTTATCTTAAAAGTAGAATAAAAGTATTAAAAGGGGGGAAATGTTAGAAAAATATATAATAGTAATATGCATGCTTAGTGCATTCAAGGTTTAAAAGGGTTAATACATTTATTCTGTTCACACTGCATGAATCTGCACAGCTATTAGAAACTTAACAAGAGACATTTTATTTCTGCTAATGTCATGAAAAAAAAGAGATTTCGTTTCTGCTAATGTCATGAAACTTAAAGAGATATTTAATTTCCGCTTATAGCATGAGAAAATATGCAGCTGCTAGAAGCTTTTATAAAGAAAACAATAGATGCTTGAAAGTATAAACCATAGTCAGCATTACTTGTACTAAAGCTAGAAATGTACCTTGAATCTAGACAAAATGTAACATGTATTACAACTGTACAATTGAAGAATTGAAAAGTTAAGGTGGGCTAAAATAAGCCCAAGGCCAGGTTGTTTTTCTCAAAATGTTTTTACAAGACAGCAAATAATCCAACCAGGTCAGCAATAAGTCTGGTAACAATTTCTGTGAAACATACAGAAAGCTATGTCCAACTACGTCAGCAATAGAATAGTAACATTTTCTGTGTGACATGAAGAGAACTGTATAAGAATAAGAACATACTGATCATCGAAGAGCCAGACAAATCTTGTACCTACAATGCTTTGTCTCCTTGCCAGACAAATCTTGTACCTACATGCTTTGTCTCCTTGCTGCAAGTAATAAAGGGTGCCTTGCTTGAACCGAATGTGCTTTGGTCTTTGAAGTTTTTCCTTTTACATTGATGAACCCGTAAAATTTCTATAAAAAATGGGTACAGTATTAAAGAGAAATTGGAAAATGATAATAGAAGGTACACCCAGAATAACAAAAGAAAAGGTACATTTAAATGTGGAGGGTGTAAGCAATGCCAATAGGTTTTGAATATAAGTGAAATATATTTATCCAGCAGAGAGAAACTAATACAAGCCAATATCTATTGTAATAGTAAGGGAGTTATGTATCTGGCCACCTGTAACATATGTACGGCCTTCTATATAGGAAAAACAGGAAGAATGTTGAGAATTTATTAGCATTATTATGCTATTAAAACACTTGATACCAACAATGGCCTCTTTAAACACACCTTAAAATGTAGTAAGGCCAAGTTTTTGATTTTTATTCTCGAGGAAGTGAAATAAGACAGAGGTGGATTATAGGAAGAAAAAACTGAGTACAGAGAAATATATTGGCAGCTTATATTGGAAGCAGGGAACCCCAGGACTTTTAGTCCCTGTATTAATTATTAGAGCTGCTAGACTTTAAGGGGAATACATGCTTGTATTTTTATTATTATTTATTCACAGAATATTTGAATATGGACAATAAGTTTACAAATTAAACTTTTAGTTTTTTTAGGATTGTTTTATACATACTATATTTAGACAAGTATTTTTGTCTGTTTTACATGTTTAGTGATCAATAAACATTAGTGGGTAGCACTGCTTTAATATTCACTATCATCCTTTTAGAGAAGTGGTATCTTATATTGGTGATATTAGATTTAACTTTAATAATTTTAAGAGATGTTTAATATAGGTTAAACAAGCTACATAATAGTATTTCATTCTATAAAGGTCAAAAATACATTCTGAAGGGTGTTATGTATTTTTAAAAATGTGGTTAATTAGTCAATAAGTATGCATGGTAATTAAGGAAATGGTTTAAATTAATGAACAAATGTAGCAGAAAATTGATATGAAGTCTGGATTAACAGATGAAAAATTTGGTGATTAAGTTAAAAGTTTGGTTATTTTTTTTCTAATAAACTGTGACTTTTAATTTACTGTTACCGGAAAGTTTTATTTGACATTTTCAACACTTCGTTAGTGGATTACTAAGTGTGGACATCATTTTGGGCATTATTGCTTCACTGTTCTACTTATTACCTATTTGAATTGGATCATAATATTATGACATTACCAGAGAAATACTCAGTGATGCTGGATTTTGTATCATCATAGTTTTATGACTATACCAAAGACATATTCAGTGATGCTGCTGTTTTAACATTGTTGTATTATGGCATTACCAACCATGAATTCCATGATGCTTGTTGTTCTTGCATCATAATATTACACATTGCCAGGTAGATATTCAGTGATGGTGGATGTTTTAGCATCAAATTATTATGCTAAAATCCGCCTCTGAGCGTTTTTTTTCTGGCTATACTACTCAAACAGCTCCTCGTGGTCCTAGCAGCAGAGAACTGAGAAAAGCGACTACTTTCCTGATTTAAGTATTTTTTGCTGTTTTTTACCTAAAATACCTTCTCTTGCTTACTTTTGAACAAGCTTAAACTGTTTTTTTAGCTGTTTGTTGCATTATATATTATCTGCACTTAAAGTTACATTTGGTCGAAAATTGGTCGAAAGTTTGTTAAATTTAACTGTTGAGGCTGCCCACTAAAGTGTGCTAGCCTGTGTAACTGATTTATTACTGTTTCCTGCATTTCTGTGTGCCTTCTATCTCAGAAACAAAAAAAAACAAAAAAAATATCCTTGTTTTCCCGCCTCTCCTCGACTAGTTTAAACCAGTATACAGGCTTTGCTGTATTCTGGGCTGTGGTGTAGTTCCTGTGTTGTCCATTGCCTTACTTGGATAGAAGGAAGTTTCTTTGCTCACCAGTGGGACTGGGGAGCCTTGAGCAGCCTATCCCTGAAGGAGTGACCACAGCACAAGAGCTTGTAGTAATTGGTTGTTTTGGACCATTTCTAGCTCTTTTGAAGTTCCTTGTTTAAAATCCGCATTTGCGCAGATTTGCGCGATTGTGCGCATAGCGCAGCACCGGTTAAACTTTTTCTGGCTCAGCCAAGTCTGCTCTTCAAATTTTCCCTTAAGAAAGCTCTACTCTTATAATAATCAGTCTACTCGCTTTATTATAACCCTAGCACTTGTTCTCAAAACCTCTCTTCTAAGTAAGCACTCTCAAACTAAAGTAAGCACTACATCCACCTACCACCCCTGTGAGTACCCACTTCCCTTAAAGGCACAGCACTCCCTTATAATATTCTAGCATGTCGAGTGGTAGATTACTAGCATCCTCTCTGGTTCAGCTGGTTAATCTGGGAATCTTGAGACAATGCTACAATTGTCTCATGTACACAGACAACCCTCTCCTCCTCCCAACAAACACAAATACATGTGAGAGATGCAACTATATAGCCAAACTGGAGGCTGAACTCTCTCAACTCAGGACTGGCAAGACCAGACAGGAGGAGAAGGTAACCACACACACAGCAAACCCAGTCCCACATAGACCTACCACAACTGCAAACCAAACACATAATAACACAAAGACATACTTGGAGGCTCTAACAAAAAACTTGCCAAAACAACAGAGGCTCCCAAAGCAGGCACCCAAAAATCCACCACCTCAAAACATAACACATGCAACACATACTTCAATAAATCAGTGTGTCAAACAATCACAGCCCTTAAGGCCAAACACCATGCCTGATACACTAGTAATAGATGACTCTATAGTCAGAAACACTGACGTTCCACTTACCAGACTGAACAAGGAGAGGGTAAAGGTGAGCTGCCTATCGCGAGCTAGGATCCGCCACATAACACACACACTCAGGTCACTCCAAAGCAAGTACAAATATGATTCCATCATTGTCCATGCAGGCGTGAATGACCTGAGACGTACCTCCCGGGACTACATGAAAAGAGACATAGAGGAGCTCTCTGATTATGTAGCCCAGGCTGGTATGACCCTGACCAGCATCTTGCCCTCACCAAGAATGATGCCACAATACAAAGACAAGATGATCAGCTTTAATAATTGGCTCAATTACTGGTGTCATTCTAGGGGGATCCAATGTCTGTCTGCTTGGGATGACATGCTGGACAAGCCACGCTGCTTCGCAAGGGACGGTTTGCACCTGTCACCACTGGGCTTCCGGATATTGGCTAAGGCTCTTGCCACCCCCATAGTGCCTTTTTTAGGCAAGGCTCAAAAGACAAACCCACCTCCTTAGAAAACAAAAATGGAAAAAAATTATGGGTAATGCTGCTCAACGCCAGAAGTCTAAATCTCAAGATGCAGGCTCTCGAAGCACTCCTCAGTATGGAGAACATCGATGTCTGTGCAGTAACTGAAACCTGGTTCAAGGCTCCTGAGAGCACCCCAGTGCTACCAGGCTATACCTCGTATCATGCTTTTCGGCCCCAAAACTCGGGCCAATCTAAAAAGGGAGGGGGAGTGTCCATATTCATCAAGGACACCCACACCTCCAGGTTAGTGGCAACACATAAAGCATCAGAGACCATCCAGGTGCAACTAACCGTAGGCAAAACTGCTATACAACTGGTAGCATGTTACAGACCACCCTCCCAATCTCAGGAACCCCATTCAGCCTTCCTGAAGACATTGGAGGATATGAATGTCTCACCAAACACCATCATATTGGGAGACTTCAATTACCCTAACATAGACTGGGTGCATTATTCTAGCCCTAACACCCTAGCCCAAAGGTTCCTGGAATTCATAAATTCAAATGCAATGGAACAGCTAGTCACCTCTCCCACAAGGGGAGATAATATACTAGACTTGATCATCACAAACATGGGGACAAAGTGCTCCACACCAGAAGTATACCCCTCGCTAGTGAGATCTGACCACAAACTAATCACCCTGGATATACATTTCTCACGTCCACCCCCAACACAAAAGACTACAGTGAAAAACTTCTCAAAAGCCGACTTTACACTTCTTAAGACTGAGATGGTATCCTTTAAGCCCACTGGGCCAGTGGAAACCACATCCCACAATGCTGAATCCTTCACAAATGCTTTCTATGGACATCTCCAAGAATGCATGGATCATGCAATCCCAAATAAAACCAAGACCCTCTCCACCAAGGGCAGGCTTCCTGTCTGGTGGACCCCAGCCATAAACAAATTGTATAACAAAAGGAGGAAGATACTGCACGACAGAGCAAAATCCCATAAAGAGAAGGCATCTCTGATCAGCACTAGTAGAAAGCTACGTTCTCTCATAAAAACATCCAAGGCCAACTTTGAGAGAAAAATCGCTATGGACACTAAAGATAACCACAAGGCCTTCTTCTGCTATGTTAGAAACCTGGGCAGAAACCCTCAGATATGCTCAGAGTTAGTTCACAATGACAAAAAATACACTGAACCCACAGATATTGCCAACATTCTGGCAGACAGGTTCAGTGCAAATTTCTCCCCTCCCTCACCCCCAAAAGAAGAAATACTTATCCCAGCTGAATTTAACCTCCCTGTCATCTCAGATGTCCAGGTGAGAACTGCCCTCAGCAAAGCTAAAAACACAGCATCAATGGGACCTGATGGTATCCCAGGTTGCATGCTATGTGAACTCCAAGAGGAGCTAAACCCGCACATAAAAATGCTATTTAACCTTAGCCTTACTACAGGATATGTACCTGAACACTGGCGTACAGCAACAGTGGTCCCACTCTACAAAGGAGGCACCTCTACAGACCCTGGTAACTACCGCCCCATAAGCTTAACCAGCCTGGTCTGCAAAGCTATGGAAAGAATCATTATGGAACTCATAAACAGAGACATTGGGGACCTACAGACACTTGATCCCACCCAGTTCGGCTTTGTAAAGGGCAGATCCTGCCTTTTGAACCTGGTTGACTTTTTTGAAACAGTCACTAGAGCCATTGACGAGGACAAAGCAGTCCATACAGCCTACCTGGACTTGGCTAAAGCCTTCGACACAATACCCCACTCAGGCATCATAGACAAGCTCAACAGCTTAAATGTAAATCCATATGTCACAAGATGGGTTGCAAACTGGCTAAAGGATAGAACCCATAAAGTCAAAATCGCTGGAGCCATGTCAGACTCAAAGCCAGTCACAAGTGGTGTCCCACAGGGCTCTGTCCTGGGACCCCTCTTGTTCGGCATTTCTCAGATGTGAAAGCAAACATGGGAGGGTTGTGGCTGACAAAGTTCGCAGATGACTGCAAACTAGGCACCATAGTTGATACACCAGCTGACACATGCATCCTACAGAAAGGCCTCACTGAAACGGACATCTGGTGCTGGAGTCATGGCCTTAAACTAAATGCCAAAAAAATGTATAGTCATCAACTTTGGGAAAAACAAAGTACCCACAAATTATCACATAGACAGTAACCCACTGAGTACGGAAAAAGTAATCAGAGACCTGGGGACCCAAGTCGATAGTGACCTCTCATTTGACACCCACGTTGCCAAAGTGGTTAGAAAGACTTTCTACCTTGCCCACCTTATCATGAAGGGATTCACATCCAGATCAAAGGAGGTCATTGTACCCCTATACTCCTCCCTTATCAGGCCCATGATTGAGTACAATGGCCCATTTGGTATGCGTCTCACCCGGCACTTGCAACAACTGGAGAGACCCCAAAAGTACCTCAAAGAGGATCAAGGGTCTCCAACATATGTCATATGCTGCCAGACTAAAGAAACTCCAGCTCTATTCAGTAGCATACCACCTACTCAGAGGTGATCTGTGCCTGACGTACAAGGTCATGTCCAATCAGGAATTGATGGACATGCTCCCACCTCAAAAAATCCAAATCCATCAGAACCACGAGAGCTAAAGATTTAAACCTCAGCACAAATATGAATAGGACATGCTGGAGGGACAGATTCATAACTCAGAGGCTTCCCATACTCTGGAACAGAATCCCAGTTCATGTTAGGCAGAGCCCCTCACTGACTCTCTTCAAGAGAAATCTTGACGAGTGGATGGGAGATCGTAGGTTTACCCCGGGGGTCATCTCTGTGTCACTACTAGACAGAGCACAGTAAACTAATTCTATTATGTAAGGGGGTCTTCACTGTGTCACTACTAGACAGAGGCACAGTATTCTAAATCTATTCTGTACACTTTTGTACCATTACATGGGGTGGCAAAAGCCACATCACTATGGCTAGGCTTATAAATGCCCCAGGGTAGATAACCTAGTACTAAACTATGAAACTATTACCAGATATATATTCAGTGATTGTGGATTTTCTGCCATCGTTGTATTATGACATTACCAGTCACATGTTCAGTGATGCTGGCTGTTCTAACATCACAGTATTATGACATTACTGGGCACATATTCAGTGAAGCTGGATATTCTAACATTATATAATTTTGAAATTACCAAGCAGATATTTAGTGATGCTGGCTTTTCTAACATTGCAATATTATAACATTACCAGCCAGATATTCAGTGATACTTGCTCTTCTAATATCATAATATTGACATTATCAGGTACATATTCAGTGATGATTGTTGTTCTATCATTATTGTAGTTTAACTTTACCAGGGCATATTAAGGGATGCTGGCTGCTCTATCATCATAATATTATGACATTACCAGAAATACATTTAGTGATGGTGGATGTTCTAACATCATAATATTGTTACCTTACCAGACAAATTCGGTGATACTGGCTGTTGTGACATTGTAATATAATGACTTTACCATGAACACGAGTGATGTCAGCTGTTCTAAAATCATAATATTATGACATTATCAGACACATTCAGTGATACTGATGTTCTATCATAATGTTATGACATTACTGGGTACATATTCAGTAGTGCTGGGCGTTCTAACATCATGGCATTGTGACCTTACAGATACACATTCAATGATGCTGAGTGTTCTAACATGATTGTATTACATTTCCAGACAGGTAATTCAGCAATGCTAGATGTGCTGTAATTGTTGGTTTATGACATTACTATATACATATTTAGTGACTTTGGATGTTCTAAAATCATAATATTGTGACATTACCAGACACATTCAGTGATGCTGGATGTTTTAACATTGTTGTATTAAGACATTACCAGGGACATATTCAGTGATGCTGGCTGTACTCACATTGTTTTATGACATTATTAGACACATGGTCAGTTATACTTGATGTTTTAACATCATAATGGTACAACATTACCAATGAAATATTCAGTGATGCTGGATGTTCTTAGTTTGTAATATTATGACTATACTATTACTATACTACTGAAATATTCGATGAAGTTGGCTGTTTTAACATTATTGTATTATGACATTACCAGACATGTATTCAGTGATCCTGGATTTTCTACCATCATTGTATTATGACAGTACTAGCCATATATTCAGTGATGCTGGAAGTTCTGATATAATATTACATTACCAGGCAGATGCTCAGTGATGATGACTGTTCTAACATGATTACAGTAGGGCATTACCGTGCACATATACATTGATATTGGATGTTGTAATGTCAGTGCTATATGACATTACTGGGTACATATTTTAGTGATGCTGGCTGTTTTAATATCATTGTATTATGACATTACCAGACACATTCAGTGATTCTGGCTGTTTGAACATCATATTATATTACCAGGAAAATATTCAGAGATGCTGAATTTTCTAAAATCATTGTATTATGATATTATTTTATTAATTATTAAAAGACTCAGCACAGCTCCTCGTGGTGTCCTGCAGAGTTCTACAAGCAGCAGACAGTGAAAGAGTGACTTTCCTGGATTTAAGTATTTTTTCCTGGCTTTCGCTTTAATTACTGCATCTCAACTGCATTTCGCCTAAAAAACAACTCTGCATATTGTTTTTACTGTACTTGTGTTGATTTTAAACTGTTAGCACTTTAAAAAGTTATTTTTGTTTAATTTAATTGTTAGGCTAACACACTCAAGTGCGCTAGCCGTTTTATAGCATTTACTGTTCGCTACTGTATCTTTTTCTCCTTTCTCTGTAAAAAAAAGAAAAAAAAATATCCTTGTTTTCCCGCTTTTCTGAACTAGAATAGTCCAGTCTTCAGATTTTGCTGATCTCTGGGCTTTGTCTTAGTTTCTGTGCTATCCATATCCTTAGAGGAAGCTTCTTTGTTCACCAGTGGGAGTGGGGAGCACTGAGCAACCTATTTGTCCCTAGAGGATTGGTTCCAGCCCAGCAACTTTTAGTTTATTGGCCATTTTGGGTCAATTCCCGGCTCTTTTCAACCCCCTGCTATAAAGCCCGTTTTTGCGCGCTTTAGCGCGAATTAGCGCAAAGCTGCTCATAGAGCAGCGCCGGTTAATCAAGTTTAAACTATTTCTGGCTCCGTAAAGTCTACTCTTCAAATTTTCCCTTAGAACTGCTCTACTTGCAACCTAAACAGCCTATTCTCTAACTGAAAAGATCAGCACTTGCTCCTAAAGCATTTTTTATACAGGTAAAGCACTCAAACAAAAGAAAGTACTTCTTTCACCTAAATTCCCTTGAGTACCCATTTCCCTATAGATCCTTTCTGACTCAGTTACACAGCAATCTTTTTCACTATTCTAGCATGTCGAAGGGTCAGTTGCTGGCATCCTCTCCTGTTCAGCTGGTGAATCTGGGAATCTTGAGGCAATGTTACAATTGCCTCATGTACACAGACAACCCTCTCCTCCTCCCAACAAATACAAATATATGCGAGAGATGCAACTATATAGCCAAACTGGAGGCTGAGCTCTCTCAATTCAGTACTGGCAAGACCAGGCAGGAGGAGAAGGTAACCACACACACCACAAACCCAGTCTCACATAGAACTATCACAACTGCAAACCAAACACAAACACACAAAAACATACTCGGAGGCGCTGATTAAAAATCTACCAAAACAACAGAAGCCTCCAAAGCAGACACCCAAGCAACCGCCACCTCAAGACATAGCACATGCAACACATAGTTCACAAAGTCAGTGTGCTAAACAGTCACAGCCCTTAAGGCCAAACAACATGCCAGACACACTTGTAATAGGTGACTCCATAGTCAGACACACTGATGTCCCGCTCACCAGACTGAACAAGGAAAAGGTCACAGTAAGCTGCCTGTCGGGAGCTAGAATCTGCCACATAACACAAGCACTCGGGTCACTCCACAGCAAGTACAAATATGACTCAGTCATTGTACATGCCGGTGTGAACGACCGAGGCACCTCCCTGGACTACATGAAAAGAGACATAGAGGAGCTCTCTGATTATGTAGCCCAGGCCGGTATGACCCTGACCCTGAGCAGCATCTTACCCTCACCAAGTATAATGCCACAGTACAAAGACAAAATGATCAGTTTTAACAATTGGCTTAATTACTGGTGTCATTCAAAGGGGATCCAATGTCTGTCTGCTTGGGATGACATGCTCGACAAGCCACGCTGCTTCACAAGGGATGGCTTGCACCTGTCACCCCTGGGCTTCCGGATATTGGCCAAGGCTTTTGCCACCCCCATAGTACCTTTTTTAGGCAAGGCTCAAGTGACAAACCTACCTCCCTAGAAAACACAAGTGGAAAAAAAATAAGGGTAATGCTGCTCAATGCCAGAAGTCTAAACCTCAAGATGCACGCCCTTGAAGCCCTCCTCAGTATGGAGAACATCGATGTCTGTGCAGTGACTGAAACCTGGTTCAAGGCTCCTGAGAGCACCCCAGCACTACCAGGTTTTACCTCATATCATGCTTTCCAGCCCCAAAACTTGGACTGAACCACAAAAGGAGGGGGAGTATTCATATTCAAAGATACCCACACCTCCAGGTTAGTGGCAACGCACGAAGCATCGGAGACCATCCAGGTGCAACTAACCATAGGCAAAACTGCCTTACAATTTGTAGCATGCTACAGACCACCCTCTTAAACTCAGGAAACCCACAGCCTTCCTGAAGACACTGGAGAGTATGAATGTCTCTTCAAATACCATCATATTGGGAGACTTCAACTACCCAAACATAGACTGGGAACATTACTCAAGCCCAAACACCCTAGCCCAAAGGTTCCTAGAATTCATAAACTCAAATGCGATGGAACAACTAGTCACCATTCCCACAAGAGGAGACAATATACTAGACCTGATCATCACAAACATGGGGACAAAATGCTCCACACCGGAAGTATATCCCTCATTGGTAAGATCAGACCATAAATTAATCTCACTGGAAATCCACATACCGCCCCCACCCCCTGCACAAAAGACCACAGTGAAGAACTTCTCAAAAGCCAACTTCACACTTCTTAAGACTGAAGTGGTATCCTTCAAGGTCCCTGGGCCAGTGGAAACCACAACCCACACTGCTGAATCCTTTGCAAATGCCTTCTATGGACACCTTCAAGAATGCATGGATCATGCAATCCCAAATAAAACCAAGACCCATTCCCCCAAAGGCAGGCACCCGGTCTGGTGGACCCCAGCCATAAACAAACTTTACAACAGAAGGAGGAAGCTACTACATGACAGAGCAAAATCCCTAAATGGGAAGGCATCTTTGATCAGTACTAGCAAAAAACTACGATCACTCATAAAATCATCCAAGGCCAACTTTGAGAGAAAAATCGCAACAATCACAAGGCCTTCTTTAGCTATGTTAGAAACCTGGGTGGAAACTCCCAGATATGCTCAGAGTTAGTCCAAAATGACAATAAATACACTGAACCCACTGACATTGCCAACATTCTGGCAGACAGGTTCAGTGCAAATTTCTCCTCCCCCTCCCCCCCAAAAGGAGAAATAATTATCCCAGCAGAGTGTAGCCTCCCTAACATCTCAGATGCCCAGGTGAGAGCCGCCCTCTCTAAAGCTAAAAACACAGCATCAATGGGACCGGACGGTGTCCCGGGCTGTGTGCTACATGAACTCCAAGA
Source organism: Protopterus annectens (assembly GCF_019279795.1). Taxonomy (NCBI): domain Eukaryota; kingdom Metazoa; phylum Chordata; order Ceratodontiformes; family Protopteridae; genus Protopterus; species Protopterus annectens. The sequence continues at coordinate 486,614,097 of NC_056731.1, forward strand.
GGAACTAAACCCAAACATAAGGCTGCTGTTTAATCTTAGCCTTACTACAGGATACGTGCCCAAAGAGTGGTGTATGGCAACAGTGGTCCCACTTCACAAAGGTGGTGCTTCTATGGACCCTGGAAATTACCGCCCCATAAGCTTGACGAGCCTGGTCTGCAAAGCTATGGAGAGGATTATTATGGAACTCATAAACAAAGACATTGGGGACCTACAGACATTGGATCCTACCCAATTTGGCTTTGTCAAGGGCAGATCCTGCCTTTTGAACTTGGTCGACTTTTTTGAAACCATCACAAAGGCCATTGATGAAGGTAAGGCAGTTCACACAGCCTACCTTGACCTTGCAAAAGCCTTTGACACAATACCACACTCGGGCATCATAGACAAACTCACCAGCTTAAATGTAAACCCTATGTCACGAGATGGGTTGCAAACTGGCTCAAGGACAGAACCCACAGGGTCAGAGTTGCTGGAGCTATGTCAGACTCTAAGCCAGTCACAAGCGGTGTCCCACAGGGCTCAGTCCTGGGACCCCTCCTGTTCGGCATTTATTTTTCCGAGGTACACATAGGAGGATTGTGGCTGACAAAGTTCGCAGATGACTGCAAACTGGGCACCATAATTGATACTCCAGCGGACACAAACATCCTTCAGAGAGGACTCATAGAAACGGATAATTGGTGCCAGAGCCATGGCCTTAAGCTTAACGCCAAAAAATGTATAGTCATACCCTTTGGGAAAAACAAGGTACCCACAAATTACCACATAGGTGGTAATCCATTAAGTACGGAAGAGGTAATCAGGGACCTAGGGACCCAGGTTGACAGTAACCTCTCATTTGACACTGACATTGCCAAAGTGGTTAGGAAGACCTTCTATATTGCCCACCTTATCATGAAGGGTTTCACATCATCAAGAGGGGTCATTGTGCCCCTGTACTCATCTCTTATTAGGCCAATGATGGAGTACAATGCCCCATTTGGGATGCATCTTACCAGACACCTGCAGCAGTTGGAAAGACCCCAAAAGTTCCTCACCAAGAGGATAAAGGGTCTTAAACATATGTCATATGCTGCCTGACTGAAAAACTCCAGCTCTATTCAGTCGCATACCGCCTACTCAGAGGTGACCTGTGCCTAACGTACAAGGCCATGTCCAATCCGGAATTAATGGACATGCTCCACCTCAAAAAATCCAAATCCATTAGAGCCACGAGAGCAAGAGACTTAAACCTCAACACAGAAATAAATAGGACGTGCTGGAGGGACAGATTCATAACCCAGAGGCTCCCTACACTCTGGAACAGAATCCCAATCCATGTTAGGCAGAGCCCCTCACTAACTCTATTCAAGAGAAGTCTTGACGAGTGGATGGGAGATCGTAGGTTTACCCCGGGGGTCATCTCTGTGTCACTACTAGACAGAGGCACAGTAAACTAAACCCTAAATGGGCGTAGTATTCTCATCCAAAGGGGTGGTGAAAGCCACACACACTCTGGCTAGGCTTATAAATGCCCTAGGGCAGATAGCCTAGTACGAACCTATGAACCTATTTATTTATTTTTATTTTACATTTGTTGACCGGGATAGTCTGACTGGATGCATGTCCATTTTCAGCGGAGGCCTGGGGAGAAAAGCTCCAAGGGTAAGCAGATACAGCATTACATAATACCAGCATTACATATTACAAACAGATTATTTACAGAGATTACATAAGTAAGCAAGTTAAACAAGTTCCACAGGTTAAAGTTGGTCCTGAGCACAAGTCAGGATTAAATTAAATTACACAGTAAACTGGTTAACAGATTTTTACACATTCGAGTTAGCCAGGCTTGATACATTGACATAGCCAGTTAAGTGACAAATGTTGTTTGAGTCTAGTTTTAAATTGACCTAAGGTGGAAAGTAAGGTAATATCAGCTGGAAGTGAGTTCCAGGATCTACTTAAAGAGTTTGCAAAGAGAGAATCACCGGCTGTTATTAATTTTGCTAGTCTGAATTAGTAGTTTGTTAGAGGATCGAAGTGGTCTAGGATTGTTATAGGGGGTGATAATATTTTTAAGTGCAGGAGTATTGTCCGGATTACAGAGGATTTTATAGGCCATAATCAGTTGGTTATACTGGATTAGGCTAGGTAGTTCAAGCCAACCAAGCTGATTTAGATTGATGCAATGATGTGTCCTAAAAGGCAGCCCAGTGGCAAAGTTGGCAATGTGGTTGTAGCAAATTGAGAGTTTAAGGACAGTCTTGTTCAAATTCGAGAGTAGAGGGGATGCATACAGAAGGGTTGAAAGAAGGTGAGAGCGAGCTATGGCAATTTTAGCTGGAGGGGTTAGGAAGGCTTTTATTCTGTAAAGTGACCCTAGTTTTTTATTGATGGTTTTGATAGTTTGGTTAACATGTAGGTCAAATTTGAGATTATTGTCTATGATGACACCTAATAGTTTTGTAGATGGGTCAGGGGAGATTATTGTGCCATCATTTGATTTTATGGTAAAGGTGAAAGCGGTAGACCCACGTGTTGGTGAAAATAACAGCACTTTAGTTTTTGTGGGATTTAGGATCAGACAATGTTCAGAAAGCCAGTTTTCTATTGTATTAAAGGTGGTCTGGGTAGCTGACCATAACTCTACTAGAGATGTGGCTGAGCAAATCAGAGTAGAGTCATCAGCATATTGGATACAGCTGACTTTTGGGATGACAGTATAAAGGTCGTTAATGAAGATGGAGAACAGCAAGGGCCCTAGTATAGAGCCTTGTGGTACTCCGAGGGTGTTAGGTAGAAGGTTAGAGAGTTTATTCTGCCAGAGGACAGCCTGCTGTCGACCATTCAGGTAGGACTGAAACCATTGGAGGGCTCCAGTATCTAGACAGAATGTTTGCAGGGTGTGGATTAAAAGTTGGTGATCAACCATATCGAATTGCCTTGGAAAGATCCAAAAAGAGGGCTGAGGATATATAATTATTGTTGCGATTATGGTTTATGGTGTTAGTAAAGGCTAGGAGGGCTGAAGTACTGCTGTGATGAGGACGGAAGCCATGCTGAGTGTCTGCCATAAGGCGATTTTGGATTAGGTGGTGCATGAATTGTCTATGAATACATTTTTCCATAATCTTTGCAAGTGGAGAGAGTATAGCTATTGGCCTATAATTGGAGAATTACCGGGGATATGTTCAGTGATTGAGGATGTTCTGTCATAATATTGTGACATTAATGGACACACATTCAGTCATGTTGGCTATTGTAATGTCATAATATTGTATTATGATGTACATAATTAGTGATGCAGCTTTTCTAAAATAATATTATGACATTACCAAACACATTCAGTGCTCCTGGCTGTTATAATTTTATAATATTATGACATTACCAGGGACATATTCAGTGATGCTGTATGTTCTGTCATCATAATATTATGACATTACCAGGTACACATTCAGTGATGGTGGAAGTTCTAACATCAGAATATTATGACATTGTTAAGCACATATTCACTGATGGTGTATGTTCTAACTGCATAATATTATAACATTACCAGACACATTCAGTGATGCTGGATGTTCCAACATTATTATGCTATGACATAAGACATATTCAGTGATGTACGATTTTTTTTATCATTGTATTAAGATATTACCAGGGACATATTCAGTGATGCTGGCTGTTGTAACATCATAACATTATGACATTACCAGACGCATATTCAGTTATGTTCGATGTTCTAACATTTTAATATTATGTCATTACCAGAGATACATGTTCAGTGATGCTGGCTGTTCTAATATTGTAATATTGTGACATTACCGGGCACATATTCAGTGATTTTGGCTGTCCTGACATCATAATGCTATGACATTACCAGACACATATTCAGTGATGTTGGATGTCATATCATTAAATTATGACATTATAAGTTACTTATTCAGTGATGCTGTCTGTTCTAACATCATTGTATTATATTACCAGACACATACTTATGTTCGATGTTCTAACATGATAGTAGGACATTACCAGACACACATTCAGTGATGCTGGCTGTTCTATCATCATTGTATTATGACATTACTGGGCAGATACTCAGTGATTCTGGCTGTTCTAACATGATTGTATTATGACATTACCAGGAACATATTCAGTGATGTTGGATTTTCTAATGTCAGAGTTTTATGACGTTACTGGGCACATACTCAGTGAAGCTGGATGTTCTAACATCATATTATTGTGACATTACCTGGCACATATTTAGTGACGACAGCTTTTCTAACATGATTGTTATTATAACATTGCCAGGCACATATTCTGTGACTATTGCTGTTCTGTCATCATAGTATGACATTACCAGGTATACATATTCTGTGATGATTGCTGTTCTAACATCATAATATTAGGATATTGCCAGAGGCATATTCCGTGATGATGTATGTTGTAATAGTATTGTCTTATGACATTAACAAACATATATTTAGTGATGTTGGCTTATCACTGTATGACAACATATTCACTAATGCTTTCTGTTCTAATATCGTAATATTATGACATTACGAGGAATATATTCTGTGATGTTGAATTTCCTGAAATCATTGTATTGTGACATTATCAGGCACATATTCAGTGATACTGGATGTTCTAGCATCATATTATGCCATTACCAGAAATATATTCAGGGATCCTGCATTTTCTAACATCACTGTATTACATTACCAGACACATTATATAATTCCTGGATGTTCTAACATGATTGCATTATGCCATTTTGAGACAGGTATTCTCTGATGGTAGGAGTTCTGTATTTACTGTTTTATGAAATTAGCAGGCACATAATTCAGTAATGTTGGCTGTTTTAAGATCATAACATTATGACATTACCACAGGCATATTCAGTGATTCATAAGATTATGACATTATCGGGCAGATATTCAGTGATGCTGTCGGTTATATCATCATAGTATTATGACATTACCAGACACACATTTAGTGATGCTGGATATTCCATGCACATAGTGAGTGATGTTGGCTGTTCTAACACAGTAATATTATATTAGCTGGCAGATATTCAGTGATGCAGGATGTTCTAATGTCATCATATTATGAGATTGCCAGATATATATTCAATAATATAGCAATAACCGACATTGGTGTGGTATATAAGATTTACCCATGGTTGGCATGATTAAATAAAGCCAACAGTGAGTAAATTCCAATATACCACAACCACGGAGTCGGTTATTGCTGTTATACAATGACATTATTTAAGAAAAAATACTTACTTTTCTTAAATAATGTCTTTGTATAATGGCACATTACTGTTCTTCTGCAGCTGGTGGTATACTGCTTCCTTGTGCTGATGTACTGTGCATGCATATGGGACTTGCGTTCCCACGCATACCCAGTACATCAGTGCTCGGGAAAGTAAGCAATGGAGAAAAGAAGATCTCTGTTGCTTCTCTTTTCCTTCATTTTTTTTAATTAAAAAAAGAAAAGGTTCAGAAAGTTTAGGGTAGGAGAGAGAGAATGGAAGAAATACAAGCAAAATCAGGTACGTCTTTAGTTTTTAAACAACGTACCTGATTTCCCTTGTATTTTCTGCATGGTGTCTCTCTCGTATGTCTGGACTACAAATTTTGTTTTTATTTTTGTTGAATAAAAGTTAAAAATTAAATATACCAATGGAAAAAAGTCCGGACGACTGGACCTTTTTCCGTTGGTATATTCTTGGATTTACAACTGGCACGCTGGTTGGGCTGGCCAATCAGCATGCTCGTTTTAGAATATTAATGGCTAGTCATTGTATAGTACTGGATTTTCTAACATCGGCGTATTATGACATTACCAGACATATTTATTGAAGCTGGCTGTTTTAATATCAATGTATTATAGTACCTGATGCATATTCAGTGATTTTGGCTGTTTTATCAGCATAATATTATGGCATTACCAGGAATATATTCAGTGATACCGTCTTTTCCAAAATCATTGTATTATAATATTGCTAGGGACATATTCAGTGACAGAGGATGTTCTAGCACCATAATATTGTGACATTACTGGACACAAAGTCAGTGATACTGGCTGTTCTAAAATCATATTATAACATTACCAGACACATTCATTGGTGCTGGATGTTCTATCATCATAATATTATAGCATTACCAGGCACATATTTAGTGATGCTGTATTCTCTAAGATCATAATATTATCAGATTGCCAGAGCCATATACACTAGTGCTGGAGTTTCTATCTTCATAATATTAATACATTACCAGAAACATATTCAGTGATGCTGGATGTTGTAACATATTATGACATTATCAGACATTCAGTGATGTTGGCTGTTCTATCACCATTGTATTATGATATTACTGGGCAGATGCTCATCGATTCTGGCTGTTCTAAAATCATTTTATTATGACCTTAGCAGACACATATTCAGTGATGCTAGGTGTTCTGTACTCATCGTTGTATGAAATTACCAGACAGGTATTCAGTTATGCTGGATGTTCTAACATCATAATTTTATGACATTACCAGAGATATAGTCAATGATGCTAGATGTTCTAACATCATAGTATTATCACATTAGCAGAGGCATATTCTAACTTCATTATATTATGACATTACCATGAACAAACTGAGTGCTGCTGGCTGTTCTACGATCATATTAGACATTAGATTACAATATCCAGCATCACTGTAAAGTCATATTACTATGACATTACCAGACATATATTCAGTGATCCTGAATTGTTTAACATCTCTGTATTATGAAATTACCAGGCACATATTCAGTGATGCTGACTGTTTGAATATCATATTAGTATGACATTATAACATGCATATTTAGTGATGTTGGATGTTCTAACATCTTAATATTATGACATGACAGGACACCTATTCAGTGATGCTGGCTGTTCTAATATCATAATATTTCACATTACAGTGATGCTGGATATTGTAATCTAAAGTCATATTACTATGACATTACCAGACACATATTCAGTGATCCTGAATTGTTTAACATCTCTGTATTATGACATTACCAGGTACATATTCAGTGATTCTAGCTGTTCTAACATCATAATATTATGCATTACTAGACACATTCAGTGATGCTGGCTGTTCTATCCTCATATTATGACATTCCCTGGAATATATTCAGTGATACTGAATATTCTAAAATCAATGTATTGTGATTTTTACCAGGGACATATTCAGTGATGGCTGATGTTCTTACATCACAATATTGTGACGTTACTAGGCACATATTCATTGATGCTAGATATTCTAATATCATATGTGATATTAACCAGGCATTTATTCACTGATGCTGGAGGTTTTAACTTCATAATATTATCACATTGGCAAACACATTTTCAGTGATGTTGGCTGTTCCTACATGATTGTATTATGTCATTACTGGGCACTTGCTCAGTGATGCTGGATTTTTTATCATAATATTATGATATTACCAGGCACATTTTCAGTGATGGTGGGTGTTCTAACAACATTGTATCATCACATTAGCAGGCATGTATTCACTGATGCTGGAGGTTCTATCTTCATACTGTTAATACATTAGACACATTCAGTGAGGCTGGATGTTGTAACATCATAAAATTATGACATTAGACACATTCAGTGATAGAGGTTTTTAAACTCACTGTATTAAGACATCACCAGGGACGTATTCCGTGATGCTGGATGTTCTAACATCATTGTATTATGATATTACCCAACAGATATTCTGTGACACTAGGTGTTCTATCTTCTTTGTTTTTGGACATTACCGGACACACACACAGTTATGCTGGATGTTCTATCATAATAGTGTTATGACATTACCAGACACACATTCAGTGCTGCTGAAGTTCCATCATCATAAGATTATCATATTGGACATTACCAGGCATTTATTCATTAATGCTGGAGGTTTTAACTTCATAATATTATCACATTAGCAAACACATTTTCAGTGATGCTGGCTGTTCCTACATGATTGTATTATGTCATTACTGGGCACATATTCAGTGATGTCCGCTGTTCTAACATCATTGTATTATGAAGTCACTGGGCACATAGTCATGATGGATGTTCTATCATCATGACATGGCTTTACTGGAATAGCTCACCTTGACTCTGCCACACCTTGCTGTGAGGGGAAAAGGTTAGTTTGCTTTTGATTTCTTATATTTTGTATTACTTTACTGCCTTTTTCTATTTTGCATACTGTAATTTGTTTTCTTTACACTGTGTTTTACTTGTATTCCGTTTTTAACTGCATATTAAAACTTGGAAAGAGACCACAGCTGTTTCTCTTGAGTCGCACAGAATTCTTCCAGCTTTCCCACCTTGTTACTGCTGTGTTCTTAAACACAACTGTCTTTCTAGTTGCTTGCCCCTAATGTTAATGTGACCACACATCTCTTTCATAGCCGGCCTTAGGCATAGGTCAACAAGGTGGCCGCCTAGGGCGCCAATCTAGCAGGGGCACTTTTTCAGTGTTTATTTGGTGTACGTAGACTAGGATGGGGGCACCAGGTGGTGTGGTGGGGGGTGCCGTGGAGCCCCTTTGCCTAGGGCACCAGTTGACCTAAGGCCGCTCCTGATCTCTTTCCATCTCCACTTTCACTGGCTGGTGTAAGTACAAAACTATCATTTTGTGAAATCACTCCCCTTCAACTATTTATATTTATTGGCCATCTCACTGTTTTCTGTACAAGTAGAATACAAAAGTACCCATCCCCTTTCAATCTAAAATTCATGTATATGCACTTGGATATGAAGGGGTAAACTTGAGTTTTAGCTGTCTAACTGCTTAGTGTACACTGCAGTGTTTAGGATATTAACACATTTTTTTCATCTTACTTTTAAATGCCTGTTGCAAGACCATCAGTTATTGCCGAGCCCACATTCTGCCTCTAAGTAATTATCTTGGGACTAGTGCTTCTGTTTTCTCCTGGTGAGAGAAGGAGCATATGGACATTAATTTCTGGCAACTTCTGATCACCAGAAAGCCTAATAACTGCTTTATAGGTGAAAGCAGAGTGCATTGATTCCTGACTGTTTCTGGTTGGACAGTGAGCGTCTGTGCTTAACATTCCTAATTAGTCTGATTGCTATTCAAGGCATCTACTAGGAAAAGGCTGCAAAAAGCCTACAGATCCTTGCATTATCGGGAACAAGACTGTGGATCACCAAACAGACTGTGGTCTGCTTCTCTTCTTGGGTTTGGTGCTAACATTTTGCTTCTGGTGAGAAAAGAAGCAAAGGAGCATTGTATCCTAGCAGGGTGAAGCTGTGGTGAGAACAGCATGAGTAGTAGTCCGGCAATAGCCATTCATGCATCTCCCCTCTTTTCATCATTCTTGACAAGCTAATTCTTTCGTTTTCAGTAAATACTGCTTGATTTGATTCTGCCTTCAGAATATCTACCCAAGTACTTCATCCTTAAAATTTCAGGGTTTACGATTAGTTTCTCAAGTGTTTGGTAGTGCTCTGTACAGACTGGAGTGGCATTTTTCCTGTTAAAGGAGGATTGAAATTTCCCCAATATGTAGTTGCACACAGGACAACTAATTTGCAGTGTCAAGCACTGTCCCCATAGTTGCAAACTGGATACTCCTGACATTGATTGATATTCACACTCCAACTGTCTAATCATTAAAAAAAAAGGTCTGTTACCATGGATATAAACTTTCCTACTATCTCCATTACCAACTTGGTGGATATGGGCATCCTGAGGCAATGTAGAAACTGCCTCATGTTTACTGACAACCAGTTAATTCTCAAACAAACTGATATGGTATGTGAGATATATTTACACAATGCCACTTGAGGCAAAGCTCTCACAAATGTATTCCTAATGTCAATAAGGTTGTCAGTATTAGATATGCTGCACCCATCACACAATTCAAAGCAAATGTATCAACCTCATACGCTGAGGCACTTAAATGTAACCTTCCTAAACTACAAAGACCTCCTAGACAAAGTACACATAACAAATACCCTCAGAAGCCCCAAAAGCACTCTTTCAAAATACCCACAGCAACACACACAGCTACATCCCCTCTACCTCTAAGCCTATAAGGCAAGCCACCACACAATCCAAAATTCTAGTCATTGAAGACTCCATCATGAGATGCACTGATGTCTCTCTCACCAGTCTGAGTAAGGAGAAAGTCAAGGTCAGTTGCTTATCAGGGGGCAAGATCTGCCACATTAAGCATGTACTCAGGTCATTAAACCACAAGTACCAATGTGATTTAGTCATGGTCCATGTGGGATTAAATGACCTGTGATGTACCTCTCTACACTATATGAAGAGACATCATGGTGCTCTTGGAATGTGTGTCTGAGGCTGGTATGAGCCTAGCATTCAGCAGCATTTTACTTTCTCCATGGATGATGCCACAATACGAACAAAAGAGTATTGACTTTAATTGGCTTAGTTTCTGCTGTTATTCTAAGGGGGTGCAATATTTGTCAGCATGGAAGGAGATGGTCAACAGACCATGCTGCTTTGCCAGGATGGTTTACACCTCTTCCCTCTAGGCTTTGAAACATTAGCTAAACAATCTCTTCCACCACAGTGCCTTTTTTAGGCAGTGCCAAACTGAAAGTACTTCTGACATAAATCAAAACCAAGAAAATCTAAACGTATTACTGCTCAATGCTAGGAGTCTAAATGAAAAGCTCCACTCCCTATAAGCTCTCTTCGCCCTAGAGAATGCTGACATCTGTACGGTCATGGAGACATGGTTTAAAGCCATGGAGAGCACACCAACAGTGCAAGGTTATATAATCCCTTCCACACATTTAGACCAGCTACTTCACAGGTAGGGACTAAAAGTGGAGGTGTCTCTATTTACATCAAAAATATATATACTTCAAGGCTGGTCAAAACAGAACAGTGCACTTGAGCTGCTCCATGTTCATATCACTTTAGGCAAATCCAATACCACTTCCTTGCAAGCTATAGGACTCCTTATATGCCCCAGGAACCCATACCATATATTTAAACTTATAAGAAACACTAACCATCCAACCCAATACCACATTCATGAGTGACTAATTATCCCACTATTAACTGGGAATCCTATACGATACCAAAAGTACAGACACAGATTCCCTGGGCCAGATAGTCAATACACCAACCAGGGGTACAACCATACTGGATCTGGTCTCAATAATATGGGAGTGCGCTGCACTCCCCCTACTGTAAAGTCTTACTTGGTAACGTCAGACCACAAAATGGTCTCCTCTGAAGTAAAAAATAAAATCTGGACCGCCAGCTAAACCTGGAATATTCAGGAACTACTTTAAGGCTAAAGTACAGTTGTGTACACTTACCATAAATGTAGATGTTAGAGTGTATTCAAAGTTGCAGTCCTAACAAATGGGTTATCTGGCTCCCGGTAGCCCTCAGTCAGCCAGAATACCAAAGGCAAGTAAAAAATGACGTCGGTTGCCATCAGTTGTAAAGGATGTCAGGGTGTTCGATACAAAGGGAGGCAGTCAACGTCACTTCCTCAGTCTTTCTTGTCATAACAGTCAGGAGCCCCCAGAAAATAAGGCTTAAACCAAAAACAAATATGACAAATAAATTAAGCCTGTACCTCAGGAAAAGAGAATAGGAGAGGACCACAAAAAGGGGGAAGGAGGAAGGGAAACCAGGACTACAACAGTGAATACACTCGAACATCTAAATTAATGGTAAGTGTACACAGTTGTACTATGTTCATTGTGTTATACTGTTGCAGTCCTAACAAATGGGTTGATTACCAAAGCCCATAGAAAAAAGGGGGGAGGAACCAACAGCATTGGAGATAATGTCCTGTAACATCGCAGTGGCAAATCCTCCCCTGGCTCTGCCAAACAGAGGCAAATTATAATGCTTTATGAAAGTGTGAACAGAAGAACATGTGGCAGCCTCCAAAATGTCTTTAGTAGGGACACCCCTTAGAAAGGCTGCAGAAGTGGAAGCCGCTCTAGTAGAGTGGGTCCTAACCCCTTGAGGCAGAGCTTTGCCATGAAAGGAATAAAGTAATGCAATGTGCAATCCATTTATAAATGGTTTGCTTAGAAATAGCCTTGCCCTGGGCTCCAGGGGCAAAACTGACCAATAACTGTGCTGATTTCTGAAGGTCCTTAGTCCTTTCCAGGTAAAACTTGAGCTCTCTGTGCACATCAAGAGACTGTAGGATCCTTTCACCTCTATTGCGAGGATTAGGACAGAAGGTAGGAAGGTGTATGGACTAATTAAGAGTCAGACTGGAAACCACCTTAGGCATAAAGGAGTGATTAGTCCTCAGAGACACTATCTGCATGGAAAAGAAAAGGCTCCACAGCCATCAAAGCTGGCATCTCCAAAACCCTCCTTGCTGAAGTTATAGCCTAGAGAAAGGCAGTCTTCCAAGAGAGAAACTTTAAATCTGTAGAGGCAGCTGGCTCAAAAGAAGGAAGAGTTTCTCCAGAACAAAATTAAGATTCCAGGCTGGAATTGGTGCTCTTCTGGGAGGTTTTAAATTGCAAGCACCTCTGAGAAACATCTTCATCAGGGATGAGAGAAAATGGGCTGTTCAAGAGAACAATGAGCAGAGATGGCTGAAGCATAGATCTTGATAGAGGAAAAAGAAAGACCACCCTGAAGCAAAATCAGCCAGGTATTCCAGGATCAGAGAAAGGGTAGGTTGAGAAGCAGACTCCTCTCTAGCCTGCATCCATTGAGAGAACCTTTCCCATTTGCCAGCATAGGATTTCCCAGGCCTCCCTCAGCATGTCAACCACCTGTTGGGAAAGGGAGGAAGAAAGGGAAGGAGTCATACAATGAGCCATGCTGCCAAATGGAGAGACTGAAGATGAGGATTTAGAATGTTTCTACTTTCCTGAATCAAAAGATCTGACTTCGGAGGAAGATGCCAAGGAGGAAGATGGGAAAGACTGCGAAGCAGTGGATACCAATGCTTTCTGGGCCAGTCCAGAGCTATGAGAATAGTCCTTGGTCGTTCGTCCCTGATCGTCATTAATACTCTGGGAAGAAGAGGAGGGAAGGCATAAACTGATAGCAACGTCCAAGGGAAGGACAGAGCAGCCACTCTCCAGGCTCTGCTGTGCTGCTGTCTGGTGCAAAAGAGAGGGAGAAGATGGCTGCCTGGGGAGGAGAAAAGATCCACCTGAGGAGTGCCCCAACATTGAATGATGCTGTAAAAGACTGCTCTGTTCAGCTGCCACTCATGAGGATCTAGGGTTTGCCTGCTTAACTGGTCTGCCAAAACATTGAGCCTTCCTGGAAGAAACTGAGCTAGGAGATGCAGGTCCAGGGATGCTGCGCCATGGACCACAGATTCATGCTTTGCCTGCACAGGGGGCAAAAGCGAGTCCCTCCCTGCTTGCTGATGTACCACACATGACCGTAGTGTTGTCTGTCCTGACAAGCAGGGTCCCTGGAGAAAGAAGATGCTTGAAAGCTAGTAAGGCTTGCTGGACTGCCATCAACTCGTTTAAATTTATGTGCAGGTGCATCTGCTGGGCGTTCCAACATCCCTGTATACATCTGCCATCCAGGTGTGCTCCCCAGGCATAGTCAGATGCATCTGTAGTCAGAACTTGAGTGGCAAGAGGTGTCCGAAAAGGCCTGCCTTTGTTTTGCAGACAGGCTGTTGCCCACCATTGAAACTCTGCCTGCAGAGATGGAAGCAGAGGAATCATCATATCCAGGTCCTCTGTGTGTTGACACCAAATGTTCTTGAGGTACCACTGCAATTTCCTCATATGCAGTCTTGCATATGGACTCATGAGAATACAAGATGCCATGAATCCCAGAGCTTGCAGGTATTTCCTTGCAGGGAGCTGGGACAGGCTTGCCAAGTCCTTGAAGTAAACTGAACGAGTTGTCTGCTTCTCCTGGGTGAGCTATATCACCTGGGTGGCTGTGTTCAGGAATGTTATCTCCTGGATGGTATCATTTTCAATTTTTCCACATTGAGAGTGTAACCTAGGGAAGAGAGAAGAGTCTTTATGAATTCCAGATCCTTTAATAGCTGTTCCTGAGAACTTGCTTGAATCAGTCATCCAAGTATGGGTAAATCTGAATTTTCTTCTGCCTGCAAAAAGCAATGACTGAGGCCAGGAACTTTGTGAAGACTCTGGGAGCAGTAGATAAGCCAAAGGACAGTGCAGAGAATTGGTAATGTTGCTCGCCCACTCTGAAACGAAGGTACTGCCTGCAACTTTCACAGATAGGAATGTGCAGATAAGCCTCTGAGATCCAAGGTTACCATCCAGGAATCCTTTTCTAGCAGTGGTAGCAACTGATGCAGAGTGAGCATTTTAAACTTTGGAATTACTAGAAGAGAGTTCAGAATGGAAAGATCCAGGATAGGATGCCAGGTGCCTTCTTTTTTTGTAACTAGGAAAAGCCTGGAATAAAAGCCCTGGCCTAATTGCTGAGCAGGAAATTATTCTATTGCTCCCAGAAGAGACAGAGACAAAATTTGTTTTACTACATCTGCCCTTTGGTTTAGAGGAATGTCTGGGAATCCTTTGGGAGCTGGAAAGATGCGGAAAGAAAACTTCTGCCGTAGGGACACCGTTCTGAGCACCCATTTGTCATCCATGATAGTGGCCCAGACATCTGCAAAAAGGGCCAACCTTCCCCCTACCTAAAGGACTCTCCCAGCAAGCAAGAACAGGCAGAAGTTGTAAAAAGTCATTGAGAGTGTTTTGATTGAAACGCAGGCATGGAGCTTCCCCCTTTAGAAATGGAAGCCTGCCAATGCCTAGACCTTTGAGGGGTAGCCCCCTGCCACCTAGATTTGTAACCTCTAGTCCTGGAATGGTTCTGTCTGCTGGTATCAGGAAAGATCCAACTCTTGGAAGGGTAATTCCTGCTAAAGCAAGGGGGTTGAACTTGCAGAAAATCCTTAACAGTTTGCATGGGCTTGGCCTTATCCTCCATCTTCTTCAGTACCTCCTCTGCTTTGCTGCCAAAAGGACTGTCTTTATGCAAAGGTACATCCAAAATCTTAGCCTTGACAGGTTCTGGAAGAGACTATTCTCTGAGCCAAGTGTGCCTTCTAATAACAGATCCAGTTACTCTGCTGGAGGCCTCAAGGATGTCAAAACCACAATGCAAATAATGCTTATTGACCAGACTGGCAGAATTCAGTAAATCCTGCATGTTTTTACTGTCTGCCATAAGAGGTACACTTGCTATCCTAGACCTAATAGCCTCCAAGGTGTGCTGCTGGTACTTCAGCATATGAAATAGACAATTTGTAGCCCTAATAGCTAGGGTGGCAGAAGTATAAACCTTCTTGCCCCACCTATCTAGGTACCTAGACTCCCTGTCAGAGGGAACAGGGTTTCCTGGTAACAGTGGCCTTAATGCCTTTAGGGCCCTGAGAAATAACCTCTGGATCCACCAACGGATTCCTGAAAAGAAACCGATTAGAATCCGTGACTCTGTAGTACCGGTCAGGTTTCCTGGGAGCAGGAGAAACCGAATTTGGAGATAAGGAATTTTCCTGAAAAACAACAACTTCCAACACAGGGGGACAGGCTTATGCTGAGGTAAATCCAGAAACTCCCTAATCTGTTTCTTGGATTGGGGATAATCATGACTTTCCCATTTAAAATGTTCTGAGGGTATTTAAAGTATCACCAAAAGAGAAATCCTCTGGAGGAGAGGCCGAAGGGATGGACTCCTCTGTATCTGAATCCGCAAAAGGAGAAAAAGCCTGAGAAAATTCCTCTTCATCAGCAGAAATTCTGGAAGAATCAGAACCTGAGCAGGACAAAACCTCAGGAGAAACATCCCTACTCCTTTTGTAAGGAGGAGGCTGAGAACCCCTAATAAGAGTCAACAAATCATTAGCCATTTTAACCATTTGGGATTGAGGGGAACGAGAAGCAGCTGGAGCCTGCCTTTTCACAGGCTTACAAATGAAGATTTACCTGCAAGCCTGGAGGACTCGGAAGGCCTAGCAACCGAAGTTGCAGCAGAGGTTGAAGGAAGTTTGCTGTCAGAATGCAAAACGGAGGCCTCGGACACCAGTCAGCTTAGCGGATCTGGCTCCAGCAGAAGAGGTGACCAGCAACAGGTCAGAAGACAAAACAGAGGCCGAAGGCCTTCGGGAGTCGGACTCAATCAAGGCCTGCGGTTGTGCATCTGCTGACTGCAGAGGCATCGCACTGGCTACCGCCTGACTGATGACCAATTTAACCTCATCCGAGGACTTGGCTTTCTGAGGCCTGTCGTGGCCCTTATCCTTACGTTTCTTTGGAACATCCAAAGCCTGAAGACCGGCGGATGCCATACCAACAAACTTAGGCCAAACTCCAAAATGCCTAGCCAAAATCTTAACCAGATGATGGATAGTACACGGATTAAAGGAGGCACAGATATCACACTTGGAAACATCGTGGTCAAGGCCTAAAATAATGCAATAGGAATGAAAACCTCTATGGGGAATCTGCTTTCCACAGGTAAGGCAATTAACTTTTTCTGACATTCATTAAGGCAAGAAAAGAGGATCCCCAATGGGGTACTTAGTTGTAGTAGACTTCAACTCTTGTAGTCGGAACCCAACAAAGGTAAACTGCCAACCGGCACACGTGCATAAAAAGCTTCTGCTTCGGGCTCCGCAGTAAGGAAGGCTGAGGAAGTGACGTCGGCTGCCTCCTTTTGCATCAGATGCCCTGATGTCCTTTACAACCAACGGCAACCGACGTCATTTTTATTTAACTTTGGTATTCCGGCCGACTGAGGGCTACCGGGAGCCAGATAACTTATTTGTTAGGACTGCAACAGTGAAACAGAATGAACATCCTCCTGCTACTAAGTGATAGCCTGGCAAAATTTCAAGCCCCCATAAACCCGGAAACCCTGAGAACTCTGCTGTCTATGCAGAACTGTTCACAGAAACCCTATACAATCATGTTTACATCTGCACAGAGGCAACTGTACCCACCAGAAAACAAACTTGGCTACTGATACATCGTAATGCAGGCTGTGTCTTACTATATCCTCATGAGCTACCTGCATTTTGATGTGCCAGTTTTCTAAGGTTGCATCTTGATGTTTTTTCCACTGCTACCTGCACTGTTATATGCGAGTTACTCTGGCTATGTCTTAATATATTCTCATGTGAAACTTACTATATTTACTTTTGCCACCTGTATTATGGCATACTAGGTGGGTAGGGTTATGTCTCACTATATTTTCACATATTACTTGCATTATGAGATGCCGTCTGCTAATGTTATGTCTCAATATATTCTCATGTGGACTTGCATTATGGTATGTCAGTTGCTATGGTTATGTCTCAGTCTGTTTTCATGTTCCACCTGCATGAAGACGAGTTCATTGGCAAGGTTACAGCTTACTATATTCACACATGCTACCTGCATTATGACAAACTATCACGGTTATGCCTTACTATAATCTCTCCTGCTACCGGTATTCTGATGTATTGGTTGGCAATGTTACATCATATATTTTCACCTTTTACCTCCATTATGACACGTTAGTTGCCAAGGTTATATCTTAGAGTATTCTCAGCTGCTACCTGCATTATGACTTATCAATTGGAAATGTTGCTTCTTACTACGTTCTCACTTTCTGCCTGGATCATTATGTGTAGGTTGCTATAGTTATGTCTCTATTATCATGCACCACAAGCATTAATCCATGTCAATTGTGAAGCTTACATCCTCTAATATTCTGTTGTGCCAAATGGTTAAATTTCATCTCTTTATATTCTCTCATGCTGCCTGCATTATGGCAACCTTACTCTATTCTCTTGTTCTACCTGCATTTTGATGCATCATTCTGTAAGGTATTCTCATGTGTCATCTCCACTATGATCTGTCATTTGCAAGTTATGTCTTATTGTATTTTCACATGCTAACTGCATGTTGAAGTATCAGTTGCAAACATGAGAAATGCATAAGGTGCATCCTTGTCAACTAACAGATCATAATGCAGGAAGCACATGAGAACAGAGTAAGATCTAACGTCAGGAAATGACACTTCACAATGCAGGTAGCATGTAAGAATAGAGAGTAAGACAATCTTTGCAACTACTGCACCATAATGCAGGAAGCACTAAAGAGAAGAATAAGAGACAACTTGTCATATAATAGAACATAATTCAAGTATCACATGAGAATAGAGGAGGGTCCTGACCCTGTGTGAGCCTGAGTAAGTCTCCTGTGTCACTTAAATATACTGCCTAACTTGACCTGGCAAAGGCTTTTGATAGAGTACCCCATTTAGGCATTGTAAAAAAAATAAATAAATAAATAAAAAAACACAAACACATTAGGTATAAACCCCTACGTTACATGTTGGTTTGCCAGCTGGGTCTCATCTAAATCCCATGAAGTTAATATAGGGGAGTCCACTTCCACAAAAAGGTAGGTCACTAGCAGAATTCCTTGGGACTATGACAATGGATCGAATAGGTAAAATATTGAACAGCTGTAACACCGAAAATGCCGTTCATAGAAATCCCCCCACTAATTATATATAGCAACTCCAAGATCGCACTACAGTGAGGAAAGGGAAAATTTCCCGATTTTCATTGTACCGTGATCTCAGAAAACGGATCTCTATGAATGGGATTTTCGGTGTTACAGCCGTTCGATATTTTACCTATTCAATCCGTTGTCATAGACCCGAATTCCTCAGGGCTCAGTGCTGGGCCCTCTCCTCCTTGGAATTTACTACTTGGATTTCAAAGCAAACATCAATGGACTATAGTGGACAAAGTTTACAGATTATTGCAAACTGGAAGCAGTCATAAGATCCCACCCCAAGACACTAATATCCTCCTGGAAGGGCTAATACTTACAAATAAATGGAGTCATAGACATGGTTTAAAACTCAGTTCCAAGAAATGTACAATATTCTCTAGGATATTAAATCAGGAAATACAGTGCCAAGAAGGATAAAAACTCTCTCATCAACTTAAACAACTGAACTCAATGTGCAAAAATCAGATCAAGGCCAAGTTTGAGATAAAAATAGCCTCACAGGCCAAGACAACTGCAAGGCTTTCGTTAGCCATGTCCATCACCTCAAAGGTTATACACAGGCTACTCCTAAGAATGTGGGGGAACTTATCCCTGCACAAAGTAGTTTTTCTTTACACAATTAAGTAAAGGGGCAGTCCTGCTGAACCAAAAGTGCAGGAATGGAAAAACAGAGTAGCAGATTCCACAGTAATACCGCCTGGAAGGCTCATCAAAAATGCATATCATAGCAATCAGAAAACAGTAAATTAGGGAAATTTAAAATTATTTAAATTGCAAAATAAACCAATAATTCTGAAGTAAAGCAGTAACACATTTAGATCAAAGTGTTTGATATATATACTTTTACGAAGCTTTCCAGTGAGTCAGCAGTGCATATGAGTACTGAGCACGTGCAAGCAAGAGTGCCATTTTGAGTGTGAGCATGCAAGTATGTAGTCAGTCAGTTAGATAGTCCATTTAAGTTTAATGTTCCTGTCATTTATCCTGATTTATTTTGTGTACAATAAACTTCTTAAATGAACACCTAAGCCTCAACGTCTTCTTAATGCACATAAGAGTGACAGCACACATACAGTTAAACAGAATGAAAAACAATAAAATAAATCTCTTATCTGTCAAGGATGTAGCAAGATTAATTAAGGTTCATAGGCAAGTACTAGGCTATCTGCCCGAGGGCATCTATAAGCCTAGCCAGAATGTGTTGGCTTTCGCCGCCCCCCCTAGATTAGTTCCCTGTGCCTCTGTCCAGCAGAGCCACTGCAGTGATCCCCGGGGTAAATTTTCTGTTTCCCATCCACTCCATGCTAAAGGACAATGCAGTCCAAGCTGCTGAATCCTTAAGGATCCTCTCAGAGTGTGGAGAGAGCATCAAGCAGATGGGAGGTATTTAAATTTCATGGAATATAACTTTAGTAACTGATGTATCATTATGTACTTAGCACATGAGGATATCAGATATAAGTGGTGGTATGATATTAAGGTAGGCTGTGAGATTACCTGAATATCTCACCTGGTTCAATGGTAGGTC
Organism: Protopterus annectens; assembly: GCF_019279795.1. Taxonomy (NCBI): domain Eukaryota; kingdom Metazoa; phylum Chordata; order Ceratodontiformes; family Protopteridae; genus Protopterus; species Protopterus annectens. The sequence goes on from NC_056731.1 coordinate 486,634,162, forward strand.
TATAAGTGGGGTGGAAGAGAAGGAAGTAGACAGGTGGGATCAATGGTAGGATAATGAGGGAAGTGGACAGGATGGAGAGGCGGAGTAAGTAAAAAGCCAGGTGGATGTGAAAGGAGGATGCCAGAGTAGTAGAGTGGGGGTGAGAATAGTTGAAGTTTGGTTATATGAAATGTGGTGTTAGCACATGTGCACAGCCAAGATGAGGAGAGATGTTTCAGAGATGTCTTGAAGAGGGTTACTGAATGGGTGGATCTAAGTGTTGGGGGGAGGGAGTTCCAAAGCTTTGCGATGGTAAAGGAGTAAAGCATCTGGCCAGCTGAAAGCTTTTTTCTACATTTACGAACAGTTGGTTACTGGATCGGAGTGGTCTGTTAGGATGGTATAAAGAAAGTATAGAAGATAGAGCAGGGCACATGGATGGATTATGAAGGAGTTTGTGAGCTGTAGTTAGTTGGATAAAGGTGAGATAGTTAGGGAGTTCAAGCCATTTTAGGTTGCGCAATGATTAGCAGTAGTGGGATGAGTAGGAGGCATTAGTTACAAACTTAGCAATAATGTTGTAGCATGAGTCTAGTTTGGACTTTAGAGAGGACTGAATGTTGGTGAGGAGGGGGGCACCATATAAAAAGAGAGAGCAATAGAAAAGAAGAGGCATGGGAAAATTGGTCTGATGCACTGAGTAGATGTTGTGTCAGTAGTGTGCTCCAAGCTTTTGATGTATCTTTTTGACAATTGACTGGATGTGCAGGTCGAATGTGGGGGTTCCGTCTATGATGACACCTAGCAGTTTTGTGCTAGGTGCATTGTCGATGCTGGTACCATTTAGGGATTGAATGAAGTTATATTTTTGTAGGGGTGTGGACTTTTTGGTGGCAAAGATTATTAGTTAGGTTTTGTTGGGGTTCAGGGTAAGATGATTATTAGACATCCAAATTTTGGTGAAGGTGATGGCATTTTAGGTGAATTGGTGTAGCTCTGAGGAGTTGTTTGCAGTGCAGATGACGGAGTCATCTGCGTACTGGATGACTGAGCACTGAAAGAGTGTAGTGTAGAAGTTATTGATAAATATGCTAAACAGAAGTGGGTCTAAAATTGAGCCTTGAAATACACCAGTGGTGGCGTTCATTAAAGAAGAGCAAGAGTTCTGCCATTTAGTCGATTGCTTCCCATTAGTGAGGTAATTAGTAAACCTGTTTAGAGTTTGAGGTGGGGTACCCATGTTAGAGAGTTTTGTTAGGAGAGAGTGGGATATTTTATTGAAAGCTTCAGAAAGATCAAGAAATAGTGAAGATATGATTTTACCAGTATCACGGGCTTGGTTGAGTGTCCATGAAGGATATGTCCTGGCCTAAATCTGTGTCGGGTAGGGGAGAGGATGTGGTTGTGAGTCAGATGGTAAAGAAGTTGAGAATGAATACATTTTTCAGAATCTTAGAGATGGGTGATAGAATAGCAATGGGGTGGAAATTGGTGGTGTCTAGGCCCCCCTTGTGTAGGAGGATACAAGCTTTTTTCCAGATGACTGGCATTTAGAATTCTTGGGGTGATCTGTTAAGAAGTATGCTGATAGGGTAAGCGATGGAGTTGACTGAGATTTGCAGGTATTTGGTGGATATATTGTCAGGGACATTCGTGCATGGTTTGAGTTTTAGAAATAATTTGAATAGTCGAGGTGGGTATAGGTGACAGAGTAAAGTTGGGAATTGCTCTACTAACTATCCCAATACTACCTAAGGAAACCTTTCAAGCCTATCCAGACCAACACCATAAAAAAACTGCTCAGCAAACGTAAACCTACCACCCTTGCAGCTGATAATTTACCAACAGAATTCCTTAAACTAGCAGCAGATGGCATCATTTCTGATTAGCTGATCACATCGAACACTATATTCTACTTCTCTGGAAGATGTACATCATCCCATTGCATAAAGGGGGGAACTCTACTGAGCTCTCTAACAACAAGTCCATAACAATTTTATCTCCCCTAGCCAAAGTACTAGAAAAATGGATTGATTCTCAGCTCATGAATTACCTCTTATTTAATAATCTCCTATCTAGTACACAGCATGGTTTCTGCCCCAATTATAATACCATTACTGCACTTGCAAGTTTTACTAATAGTACCAACCAGTAAAGGAATGAATGCAAACTAGTATCCATCTTCCTGGACCTGTCCAAAGCTTTCAACACAGTCGCCCACCAGAAACTCCTCATTGAGCTCGCCACCCAACTCAGTCACCATCTCTTACATGGTTCCATAAGTAACTAACCGACCAGCAACGAGATCTCTCATCTCTTTTGCCTGTCACTATGGGGGTCCCCCAGGGCTCAATTCTAGGTCCTCTTCTCACTATCAAACTTCATAGTGCTACCCATCTTGCCTCCATTGTTCAGTATGCGCATGTCTATACCCTCCTCGGCACTACTACCACCCTACAACAACTCAAAGTAATGACCCAACAGTCTTTCTCAGCTGTGGAATCCTGGCTATCAAACTCACAACTGATTCTTAATCCAAGTAAAAATAAACTTAAGCTCTTTTACCATGGAAAATCCCTAGATGCCCCATCTTCATTCCATATATATTTCTCCAGCAATACCATAATAGCTACAGTATCCCAAACAAAATTACTAGGTGTACTAATTGGCAATATGAAATTCAACAGACACCTGTCACAGACTATCAAAAAGACAAATGTAAAACCAGGTTCACGTTACAGAATCAAACCATTCCTCACTAGCACTAAAACACAGGCAATTGCCAGAACCCATCTATTCTCTACCCTGCCATATGCCTTCCTTATTTTTACCAACTTAAAGAAAACAGTTTTAGCAGAAATTGAAATTTGCTACAGTAAAATACCTAAGTTTGCAACAAACTCCCGACATAACCCACCCACTGCTCTGCCTTACAACAACTCAGCTGGTTAGAATTACCCCACTACTTAACCTGCACCCAACTCATTACTGCCCACAGACCGATACCTCAACTAGATAATTCCCCTGCTCTCCAACAGCTGCTCCATCTTTAGACCAACACTTAAGTACTCCGCTCCTCAAATAAATCTCTTCTACAAATCACCAGATCCAACAATAGAGCTGGTGGCTTCTCTACTCCAACTATGTTTCCAAAACTTGCAACACTATGCCTCAGCCTATCATAATTACTGCTAACCCAACTCACTTCCAAAAAAACTACTTAATAAAACATGAGTAACAAGTGGCTTTGCCCATGCTCTAGCCCTGGCTAAGTCCTATTCTTCCTTTCAATTAGTTTCCCAATCTAGAGTCCGTCCACTTTATGCCCTGCATATGTAATTATATTATTCCCTTTATACTTGCCTCCTTTCCCATCTCCCCGTCACAACTAATTAGCCATAAAACTACCTTTCCCATGTCCCCCCTCACAATAAATTAGCCATAAAAACTACTCTTCCCATATTACCCTCCTACTAATTCCTATATTACTCCATCTTTCCCTCATCTTACTTAGTCTATCTTACCTTTTCTATACTCCTCTGGACTCTTTCTACTAACTAAATTCCCTCTTACTCCCTTCCTCATCTTGCGGATATCTTCTCATATTCATCTATGTCAGTATCTATCTGCAGTATTTGCTTGGTACTATTCTATGTATATTTAGCTGGAGTGTTTGTTTGGCCTGCTTGCTGTACTCTGCCTGAATATTACTGATCTCTGGCTGCATTTTATTTTGAATTGAAGTTTTTAATTTAAGGATTGGTCAATTCTATTTTGTATTTTATTCTTGTGTTAAATTTGTTTTGTTTTAAGTTTTTTGTTCGGAGTTTAAAGAGGTCTTGGCTAGGGTCAGTTAGAAAAGTCAAAAAATTCCTTTGCAAACAGTGAATAACATTAGATAATTAGTGGGAGGAGCGGAGAAACAGCATTCTTCTTTTAGCTAGAAATATCTCTATTATCTAGAGTGATTGGCCTACTTGCTGTATCTGTCTGAATATTGCTGATCTCTGACTGCATTTTATTTCTCACCCACCCGCCCAATTATTGTGTTCTTAAACTTGGTAGCTTTTGAGTTGCCCATCCCTACTATAAGTCTGACTTTGGACACTCCACCTAGTCCCATCTCATCAGCTCATTATACTGAGTACAGACAGATCATTTGGGAAGGCCTACCCCCTTGGTTTCTTAACCTTGAACTATCTTCTGTTTCATCCCTTCCCACTTAACTTAAAAAAACTTGCACTTTAGTCAGCTGCTTTTACTGTATTTGTTTCATTCTACTTTATTTTGTTTTTGCTGCTTGCTCTTAAAAAAAAGTGTTCAATTGCATTTATTCTGCTGCATTTATTACTGCTGGTTAGTAGCCTGATTAAATTGTAACTGTTATTCCAAGCCTCTTGGCTTTTGTTTAAGCACTTGGGCATCATGCCAGTTTTACATTAAGAAGGTTTGTGGTCTACACTATTGTGGCAGGAATGGTAGCTTACATCCTTCTAAGTTTGGAATTGCTGGTTGAAGGCTTAGTGTGTCTGTTATTCTAAAAGTGTCTTAGTTCTGGTTTAAGCACTTTGGCTTCAGGCCAGTTATTTTACATTTAGGTTTGTGGTCTACAGTCTTGCGGGAGGAGAGGGTAGCTTCTGCTCATCTGAGCTGGGAGGTGCTGGTTGAAGTCTTATTGTGCCTGCTTATTCAAACTGTTTTTTTCTGAAATTGGTGCACTTTGTTTGCTGTAGCATAGACTAAATTCAGACTTGCTGAATCTAGTGCTGTTTGTATAACTTGAGCACTAAACCAGGCCATCTTTTGTTGGAGAGGGTTCCCTTGCACCCTAGTGGCAGGAATGTGCAGTTAGTACTCATCTAATTTAAGGTTGCTGGAACATGGCTCAGTTTTTGAGCTTTTTACTGGTTAATTTGTTTAAATTAGTTTGCTCTCATTTGCTATATATGCACTGTGTTTGTGCATTGTACACTGCCATGCAGTGGTGGGCACTGTTGGTGGTTATAGATGCAAACACTTTTGCCTGTAAATTTTCTCTTAGTACTCTGCTGGTGATTGTCCCTCACTGACAGGAGATACATTCAGTGAAGCTCCTGAGGTACCAACACTGATCCTACCTACTAGCCCTTTGTATTTTTGTCTACTTCTCCTGTCCTGTACTTTGCCTGGTCCCTCCTGTTTTCTGACCATATCAACATACCTAGCATCATGGATGGACAATTTCCCACAGTTTCTCCAGCCAGCCTGGTTGACATTGGCATCCTGAGGCAATGTAGCAATTGCCACATGTACACTGGCAATCCACTTATTATAGTCCACACAATTTCATTATGTGAGAGATGCATCTATATCAAGAACCTAGAATCCAGGCTGTATTGCTCACCAGTCAATTTATCTGATAAGCAGGTTGTCCGCATGCACACCTCATCTCCTGCACCTACCAAACCAACACCACACAAACCTACATATGCGAAGGTCCTTACAAGAAGCTTACCTAAACATCAGAGACCTTGCAAGCACAAACACAAGCACGCTTCACATAATACATCCTCTCCACAACATAGTACACATCATATATCACACACCAGTGTCTCACCAGTCAAGGCCCTAAGGCATAACACAAAAACATAAATCTTAGTCATAGATGACTCAGTTGTGAGACACACAGATTTTCCTCTCACCAGGTTGGATAAGGAAAAGGTCACATTCAGCTGTCTGTCAGTTGCCAAGATCCACCATATCATGGAGGCACTCACGTCTCTCAACAACAAGCACTGTTATGAGTCTGACATAGTTCATGTTGGTGTGAATGACTTGAGATGTACCTCACTGGAGTATATGAAGAGATACATGACATCTCTCTGTGCGTCTCAGGCAGTATGTCCCTATTCTTAAGCAGAATTTTACCTTTGCCTAGGATTACACTTCAATACAAACAAAAAATGATCGACTTCAATCAGCTTGGTTTCTGGTGTCATTCAAAGGGGATCCAGCATCTGTTAGCCTGGGATGGGATGACATGGTCAAAAGACCTGGATGTTTTGCCAGAGATGGTCTTCATCTGTCATCCCTGGGATTTTGGTTGCTGGCTAAGGCTCTTGCCATCGCCATATTCCTTTTTTAGGCAATGTCACAAGAAATACATTTCCGATGTAAAAATATCCTCTAAAAACAACATCAAGGTTATGCTGCTATATGCTAGAAGTCTACACCAGAAAATGCACTCACTGGAAGCAGTCCTCACCTTGGAATATGCTGACATTTGTGCAGTCACTCTGACTTGGTTTAAGGCTGCAGAGAGCACCCCAGCTATACCAGGTTACATTTCCTTCCACACATTCAGGCAACAAACTGAAGGTATGAGAAATAAAAGAGGTGGTGTATCAATATTCATTAAAGATAAATACATCTCTAGATTGGTTAAACAGCACGATTCCCTTGAATCACTTCAGGTGCAATTGACTGTAGGCAAGACCCCTCTCTTCAGGTCATTGCCAACTACAGAACCCCTTCCATGAATCAGGATGTCCACTACAGAATCCCTTCCATGAATCAGGATGTCCACTTAGCCTACTTGGATTTGCTTGATACAACCAAACACCCTGGTTTTGGGTGACTTTAATTACATGTCCAGACTGGGTAAATTATACGTGTTCTAATGCAATTGGCCAAAGGTTCCTTGACTTTAACTCTAATGCCCTGGTCCACATACCCACAAAGGGCTCAAACATCTTGGACCTGGTGCTCACCAACATGGGGGACCAGTGCATCACCCTCAGTGTGTGGGCATCCCTGGTGAGATTTGACCAGAAATCAGTCTAGCTAGAACTAACTATAACACAACACCTCACCCTTCCTTAGCATCAGCTGAACTAAAAAACTTTTCCAAGGCCAATTACAACCTCTTGCAGGATGGATTTATTTATTTACATTTGTTTACCGGGAAATTCCGACTGGATGCAGGGCCTTTTTCAGTGGATGCCTGGGGAGAAAGGCTCCACATCATGTACATGATAGAGATACAAAGTTGCAGCAATAGTAAACAACATTGCAGCTTGTTGGCTTTAATACAATAACAAGATATTGATTTATCAACAGCATACACACAGTAAATGTTGCAAGTTAAGATAGTTTTTATATAAATAATTACATTTATATAAATATTTTCATAGCCCCTCCCCCCATTGATGGAACAGATACCTATGCTAACTTATACACCACTGTTTTATACAACCACCTGTACAACTGTATTGACCCTACTATACCAACGCAAGATCTTCAAGGAAAACAAACCTGCCAGCTGGACAACAGTCATTACAGTCATTAATAAACTATATAATAGGAGAAAGAAATTCCTGTCTAAGAGTAGGAAGGAACATTCTCAAAACATTCTTTCCTCAACTTAAACAAGCAAATAAGACTCCTAGTGAAGTCCTCAGAAGCTGACCACTAATCCACATCAGCTTCCCTAGGTAAGGATAACCACTAGGCGGGCTTTAGTTACATCTGTATCTCAAAGGTAAGGCCCAGATTTGTGCTGAACTTTTAGTTAATGGTACTACATATACAGACCCTGTGGATATAGCAAACCTGTTGGCTGACAGGTTCAATGAAAACTTCACTGCCCTGTCCCCACCATATATACCCCAAAGCATTCCTAACATCTGTCCCTACTTAGTATCTCTGAGAAGCAGGTCTTAAATGCCCTCTCTAAGGTCAAAAACAGTCTCTATGGGACCAGACAACATCCTGGGCTGGTGTTCTACATGGGTTAAAACAGGAATTTGCATCACCATTGCGCATGCTTTTCAATGACAGCCTAAGCACTGGCTTCATCCTAGCAGAATGGAAAAAAGCTACTGTCACCCCTTTGCACAAAGGGGGTACCATCCACAGTCCCCAGAAATTATAGACCCATTAGCCTGACCAGCCTTATCTGCAAGGACATGGAGCGAATCATCATGGACCTTATTAGCAAAGATATTGGAAAGCTCCAAGCGCTCAACCCTACCCAGTTTAGCATTGTCAAAGGGAGATCATACCTGTTAAACTTGGTGGACTTGAAGACAAAGCCCTAGATGAGGGCCAATCTGTGCATACGGCCTACCTATACGCAGCCAAGGCCTTTGACAATCCACACTGAGGTATCATTGATAAACTCGCCCAACTAGGTATCAAGCTATATAGTCTCAGGTGGGTTGCAAACTGCCTCACTGATAGAACTCATATGGTTGAAATAGGGGACTCCACCTCCTCCAGCAGACCCGTGACCAGTTGTGCTCCACAGGGATTGGTTCTGGTACACCAACTGTTTGGAATATACTTCTCCAAAGTATAGGCTAACAAAGGACTGTAGCTGACAAAGTTTGCTGATGACTGCAAACTGGGAGCAATCACTGAAACCCTTAGCTATGTCAACATCCTGCAAGAAGGTTCTTACGCAGACTAATGACTGGTGCCAAAGTTATGGTCTTAAACTTAATGCAAAAAAATGCATTAACATCCCCTTTGGGAAGGTTGATATTCCTGCAAAGATATTCCTGCAAAGTATCACATTAATAGCAATACCTTAAGCACACAGCTTGTGGCGAGTGATCTGGGCACATGGGTTGACAGCAACCTTAACTTTGATCACCATGTCTCCACAGTGGCAAGATGGGCATTTTATATTGTTCATCACATAAGTAAGGGCTTTGCTCCAGAAAGAGGTCATAATCCACCTGTACTCTTCCCTCATCAGGCCAATAATAGAGTACATTGCTTCCCTTGGTATGTTCCTTTCCAAACACCTGTAGCAAATGGAGAGACCACAAAGGTTCATTATAAAGAAAATTCAGGGTCTTCAAGATCTGTCTTAGGCAGACAGACTGCAATCCTTGTCACTTTACTCTGTCATACAGACTGCTCAGAGGCATATAGAGCACTCTGACCCAGCTTTAATGGAAATGCTGCACATTCACAAGTCAAATGGCACACAGGTCACTTGCTCAAAGGGCCTCAACTTGGTATGCAATATCAACAAAACTTGCTGGAAACACAGATTTGTCTCACAGAAGTTGCCCCACTTTTGGAACAAGCTTCCTATTGATGTTAAATAGAGCCCCTTTTTGGCCCTATTTAAGCATAATTGGGATGACTGGGTGGGTAACTGGAAATTCATTATGGGGGTTTCACCTGCTCCCTCTTGGACAGGGACAATAGGTGCTGATTTTAATGTCTCCTTGAACCAGATACCCTTGGGAACACAGGTTGAACATGACTAGCTTGTAAGTGCCCTGGAGCCGTTAGTTCAGTAACCTCCTATGATCCTATAATTGTCTGCTCTGGTCATCAGTGTGAAATATTATGATACTTAAAAAGCTTACGTCTGTTTGCTACTGTGCAAGACTGCTTTGAATTTTTGTATGCATAAAAATCTGTCCTAATCAATGTAAATTTATAGTGCATACATTATTGTATAAGTCAATGTAATTCATTGTAATTTTTGTAATTTGCCAATGGTCTCTGGAGCTTTTCTCCCCAGACCTCTGCTGAAAACGGGCTTTGACCCATTGGGACTTTCACAGTAAACAAATGCTAAATAAATAAAATATAGTTAGATGTAACATTGGCAGCTGGTGACCTTGGCATTTGACATATCCTAATACAGGAAACATGAGAATAGAGTGAGACTTAACCTTGCCATCTGACACATCATGATGTAGGTAGATGATGAGAACATAGTGAGATAGGTCCCTTGGGAGCTTACATATAATAATGCAGATATAGTATGTCAGTATATAGTAAGACAATAACTTGCCAACTAGCACAATATAATTTTATAGCTTTCTGCATATATGATCTTGGACCTGGCATGTGCAGTGCCTTCTTTTGTGTTGTAAACATAACAAATCAAGGAAAACTGTAGAATAATACATTTTGTTTGCTTTACAGATACAGGCAGGCTGAAAAGGTTGCATCTCAAGGGTTTGCTGTGCAAGTTAAGTTGCCCATTCTTTACATTCCGTAATATAGTAAGATGTAACCTTGGAAAATAAACACCATAATGCAGGAAGCTCAGACAATATTAAAACTGTCAAATGGCACTAGGAAGCATTTAGCAATGACAGTCACTTGGTTTAAGGCTGCAGAGAGCACCCCAGCTATATCAGGTTACATGTCCTTCCACACATTCACACAACAAACTGAAGGTGTGAGAACTATAAAAGAGGTGGTGTATCAATATTCATTAAAGATAAATATACCTCTAGATTGGTTAAACAGCATGATTCCCTTGAATCACTTCAGGTGCAATTGAGTGTAGTAAGACCCCTCTTCAGGTCATTGCCAACTATAGAACCCCTTCCATGAATCAGGATGCCCACTCAGGCTACTTGGATTTGCTTGAGGCAATCAAGAAACAACTAGACACCCTGGTTTTGGGTGACTTTAATTACACGTCCATAGACTGGGTAAATTATACATGTTCTAATGCAATTGGCCAAAGGTTCCTGGACTTTAACTCTAATGCCCTGGTCTAGCTGGTTAACACACACAAGGGGCTCAAACATCCTGAACCTGGTGCTTATCAACATGGGAGACCACTGCACCACCTTCAGTGTGTGTGGCCATCCCTGGTGAGATCTGACCAGAAGTCAGTCTTGCTAGAAGTGACTTAAGCTAGGTCTGACTCTAAACCGGTTACAAGTGACATTCCCCAGGGGTCAGCCCTAGGACCCCTCCTGTTTGGCATATACTTCTCAGAGGTACAGGCAAGCCCAGGAGGTCTATGGATGACTATGTTCGCAGATGACTGCAAACTAGGGGCTATAACTGACGCTCCGGCTGACATAGACTTCCTCCAAAAGGGTCTCACTAAGACAGATACCTGGTGTCAAAACCATGGCCTCAAGCTAAATGCCAAAAAGTGCATAGTCATCCCCTATGGAAAAAAAGTACCCACAAACTACCACATAGGTGGTAGCCCCCTAAATACGGAAGAGGTAATAAGGGATCTGGGGACCCAAGTAGATAGTAATATCTCCTTTGATAATCACATTGCCAAAGTGGTTAGAAAATCCTTCTATGTGGCCCACCTAATTACAAAAGTGTTTGCATCCAGATCAAAAGCGGTCATTGTGCCCCTCTATGCATCACTCATCAGACCCATCAGAGTACAATGCCCCATTTGGGATTGTACCTTACAAGACACCTGCAACACCTGGAAAGACCACAGAAGTACCTCACCAAGAGGATCACTGGCCTCAAACAGATACCCTATGCAGCTCAACTGTATACTTGGTTGCATACTGCCTTCTCAGAGGCGATCTATGCCTGACATACAAGGCCATGTCCAACCCAGAATTTATGGACATGCTCCACCTAAAGAAAACCATATGCCCTTGAGCCACATGCTCTAGGGATCTAAACCTCACCACAACAATAAATAGGACGTGCTGGAGGGATAGATTCCTGTCCAAGAGACTTCCCATGCTCTGGAACAAGATTTCAATCTACTCTAATCTTGCTAACACTCAAGAGAAACCTTGACGAGTGGATGGGAAACAGAAAGTTTACCCTGGGGATCACTTCAATGGGGGCAGATAGCCTAGTACCTACCTATGAACCTATAAGACCTCGCCCTCCCTTAGCATCAACTGGACTAAAAAATTTCTCCAAGGCCAATTACAACCTCTTACATGATTGAATAAATATTTTCATTATACAACCACCTGTACAATTGTATTGACCCTACCATACCAAAGCAAGATCTTAAAGGAAAAACAAACCTGCCTGATGGACAACAGCCATTAATAAACTATACAACAGGAGAAAGAAATTGCTGTCTAGGAGTAGGAAGGAACAGTCTCAAAACTGGAAACACTTCCTCCTCAACTTAAACAAGAAAAAAAGACTCCTAGTGATGTGCTAACTACTAATAGCTTCCCTAACTAAGGATAACCACAAGGCATTCTTTAGTTACATCCGTAATCTCAAAGGTAAGGCCCAGATTTGTGCTGAACTCTTAGTTAATGGTACTACATATACAGAATCTGTGGATATAGCAAGCCTGCTGGCTGACAGGTTCACTGAAAACTTTACTGCCCTGCCCCCGCCACATATATCCCAAAGCATTCCTAACACCTGTCATCCACTTAGTATCTCTGAGAAGCAGGTCTTAAATGCCCTCTCCAAGGCCAAAAACAATCTCTATGGGACCAGACAACTTCCTCGGCTGTGTTCTACATGGGTTAAAACAGGCATTAGCATCACCATTGCACATGCCTTTCAATGATAACCTAAGCACTGGCTTCATCCTAGTAGAATGGAAAAAAGGTACTGATATCCCTTTGCACAAAGGGGGTGCATCCTCAGACCCCAGGAACTATAGACTCATTAGCCTGACCAGCCCTATCTGCATGGCCAAGGAACGACTCATCATGGACCTTATTAACAAAGATATAGGAAAGCTCCAAATGCACAACCGAACCCAGTTTAGCATTGTCAAAGTAAGATTATGCCTGTTAAACATGGTGAACTTCAAGACAGTCACCAAAGCCCTAGATGAGGACCAATCTGTGCATACGGCCTACCTATACTTAGCCAAGGCCTTTGACACAATCCACACTGAGGTATCATTGATAAACTCACCCAGCTAGGTATCAACCTATATATTCTCAGGTGGGTTGCAAACTGGCTTACTGGTAAAACTCATATGGTCAAAATAGGGGACTCCATCTCCTCCAGCAGCCCCGTAACCAGTTGTGTTCCACAGGGATTGGTTCTTGTACCCCAACTGTTTGCAATCTACTTCTCCAAAGTACAGGCTAACACTAAAGGACTGTGGCTGACAAAGTTTGCTGAAGACTGCAAACTGGGAGCAATCATTGTAAGCCCTAGTGATGTCAACATCCTGGAAGAAGGTCTTATGCAGACTAATGACTGGTGCCAAAGTCACGGTCTTAAACTTAATGCAAAAAAAATGCATTATCATCCCCTTTGGGAAGGGTGATGTTCCTGAAAACTGCCAGATCAATAGCAATACCTTAAGCACACAGTTTGTGGTGAGAGATCTGGGCACAAAGGTTGACGGCAACCTTAACTTTGATCACCATGTCTCCACAGTGGTAAGAAGGGCATTTTATATTGCTCATCGCATAAGTAAGGGCATTGCCTCCAGAAAAAGAGGTTATAACCCACCTGTACTCTTCCCTCATCAGGCCAATAGAGTACAATGCTCCCTTTGGAATGTTCCTTTCCAAACACCTGTAGCAAATGGACAGACCACAAAGGTTCTTTACAAAGAAAATTCAGGGTCTTCAAGATCTGTCTTATGCAGTCAAGCTGCAATCTTTGTCACTTTACTCTGTCATACAGACTGCTCAGAGGTGATCTGTGCCTTGCATATAGAGCATTCTCAGACCTAGCTTTAATGGAAATGCTGCACATTCACAAGTCAAATGGCACACAGGTCACTTGCTCAAAGGACCTTAACCTGGTATGTGATATCAACAGAACTTGCTGGAAAGACAGATTTGTCTCTCAGAATTTGCCCCACTTTTGGAGCAAGCTTACTATTCATGTTGAATAGAGCCCCTTTTTGGACCTATTTAAGCATAGTTTGGACGACTGGATGGGTAACTGGAAATTCATTACAGGGGTTTCACCTAGTCCCTCTTGGACAGGGGCAGTAGGTACTGATTTTAGTGTCTGCTTGAACCACATACCCTTTGGAGCACAGGTTGAACTTGGCTAGGCTTGTAAAAGCCCTGGAGAGTTAGCCTAGTAACCTCCTATGATCCTACAATCGTCTGCTCTGGTCACCAATGTGAAATATTACAATACTTAAAAACCTCACATCTGTATTCTACTGTGCAAGAGTGCTTTGAATTTTTGTATGTATAAAAATCTGTCCTATCAATGTGAGTTTATGGTGCATGCATTATGTACTATTCTAAGGTGTACAAGTCAATGTAATTCATTGTAATTTTTGTAATTTGCTAATAGTCTCTGGAGCTTTTCTCCCCAAGCCTCTGCTGAAAACGGGCTTTGACCCATTGGGACTTTCACAGTAAACAAATGCTAAATAAATAAAATATACTTAGATGTAACATTGGCAGCTGGTGACCTTGGCATTTGACATATCCTAATACAGGAAACACATGAGAATAGATTGAGACTTAACCTTGCCATCTGACACATCATGATGTAGGTAGATGAGAAAATAGTGAGACAGGTCCTTGGGAGCTTACATATAATCATGCAGATAGTACGTCAGAATATAGTAAGACAATAACTTGCCAACTGACACAATATAATTTTATAGTTTTCTACATATATGATCTTGGACCTGGCATGTGCAGTGCCTTATGGTAAGCATAACAAACCAAGTAAAACTGTAGAGAAATACAGTTTTGTGCTTTACAGATAGAGGCAGGCTGAAAAGGTTGCATCTCAAGGGTTTGCTGTGCAAGTTAAGTTGCCCATTCTTTACATTCCGTAATATAGTAAGATGTAACCTTGGAAAATAAACACCATAATGCAGGAAGCTCAGACAATATTAAAACTGTCAAATGGCACGTAATAAGGTAGGTAGAATGCATTAATATAGTAGGACTTAACTTTAGGAACAGTCACATCATTCTGTTCATAGCACATTGGAAAATACACAGGTAGTATGTGTGAATGTAAAAAGATGCAAGTTTAGCAACTGCCATGTCATAATGCAGGTAAGCACATGATGATATAATACGTAATCCTGGCAACTGGCACATCAACATGCAGGCAGTACATGAGAATATAGCAAGATGTAACTTTGGAATTTAACACAATCCAGGAAGCATGCAAGAATACAGAAAGATGTAACCAAGGATACAAACAAGATCTGATATCAAAGAATATCATCAGAGCAGATCTACTGCTGTCTGGCTTTGTGAAGGGCAGAGCCTGTCTAATGAATCCAATTAATTTCTTTGAGAAGGTAGCAGAGGTTACTGACAAGTGGATATGCTGCCCACACCATACATCTTGACCTGGTAATTTGACACTATTCCACATGCTAGCATAATTAGTAAACTTAATACATTAAAAACAGATCCCTTTGTGGTAAAATGGATAGAACACACACTGTTGGGACCCTTTCTATTTGACATTTACTTTTCTGATCTTCAGACCATGAACTAGGACCTCTGGCTAACAAAGTCAGCCTACAGGTGACTGCAAACTGGAAGTAAATGTTTAGTCACCTTCTGGCAGCAAAACCCTTCAGAGAGCTTGCATTCATAAATACTTGGAGTTTTTAAAAATGTGTTAAATTAAATTATAAAAGGTGCAATATTGTCAAATTTGGTAGCCAGGCCTTCTCCCAATCATATAGCATAGAAATTACCTGCGTATATTGAGAATTTTGTCAGAGACTGAGGAACTTGGGTTGATAATTCCCTCTCCTTTTATCATGTGATGACACCAATCTGGAGTCATTCAATTTAGCATAATTGCCAAAGGAATATCATCCAGTTGAAGAGAGGGCTTTGTCACCTTATATTCACCATGGATTATGGCAGTTATTTACTGCAACACCCCATTTGCGATTAACCTCAGACATTTCATACAACTGGAAAGACCCTAGAGGTTCTTAAAGATGGGTATGAAAACAAGCTACCAGAAAAGGCTTGAAGTATTGTTCCCTTATTCAATTTCTTCTTTCGAATCCAGATTGGTGATCTTTCTTTTGCTTTCTGTACAGTTAAGGAACCAGTGGTTCTGGATATCTTGTATCTTAAAAAAAATATTAAACAGCCTCACTAATACTAGAACCAGGCAATCTAAATCTTCACCAGCAGATGAATAAAACAGTGATTTGATGGGTTCATCATATATTGCCACACCAACTCAAACAGATTTTGCTGTAAACTAAGCAGTCTAATATACCATCTTCCTTTAAACAGATGGCTGGGCAGCTGCTATGTTATATGGGTTGGAGACAGTGGCATTGACAAAAAGGCAAGAATCAGAGCTGGATGTGGCAGAGTTAAAGATGTTAAGATTTGCACTGGGTGTGATGAGGGTGGACAGGATTAGGAATAAGTATATTAGAGGGTCAGCTCAGGTTGGAAGGTTTGGAGACAGAGAGGCAAGATTACATTGGTTTGGACATGTGCTGAGGAGGGATGCTGGGTATATTGGGAAAAAGATGCTAAGGATGAAGCTGCCAGGTAAGAGGAAAAGAGGAAGGCCTAAGATAAGGTTTATGGATGTTGTTAGAGAGGACATGCAGGTGGTTGGTGTGACAGAGCAAGATGCAGATGACAGGAAGAAATGAAAACAGATGATCCACTCTGGTGACCCCTAATGGGAACAGCTGAAAGAAAAAAGATTAGAAGGTAAGCGCTTTCATGTAAGAACACTTCATCAATAAATCGATCTCAAATCATTTTACCCTTATTCTGGTTTAGTATATATAGCAACTTATACAAACTGCCCGTTTCTATGTTTGTATGACCAGTCGGACACTTAAGTGATATATGGAGAGATATATCTACCGATGCTCTGAACAAACATGTTAAACAAGCTGAAGGATATTCTTTTGAATTTATGGTGCTATGTTCTCAGTGAGAATATTAGAGGAGGCAGCATGCTTAATAGACAAAAACCACCAGCCAGTAAACCAAAAAGGATTTATGTCTCTCTCTCTGACTCTGATGCCTTCAAGGAGTACAACTATACATACAGAAACACCTGCCTAAAATACACATGGTAATTGAATAATTACATCTTAATTATGCATCAATAAAACAATTAAATAATCCTCTAGGGGCTAAAGTATCATACTTAAAAATATAAACAGACTCCTTAAAAAGTAACC
Organism: Protopterus annectens; assembly: GCF_019279795.1. NCBI lineage: Eukaryota > Metazoa > Chordata > Ceratodontiformes > Protopteridae > Protopterus > Protopterus annectens. The sequence goes on from NC_056731.1 coordinate 486,650,984, forward strand.
TGCTTTTTATACTTTCAGTATCATACAGTGAAACATTTATTTTCTCCAAGACAGTTCTTACTAAACCTTCACTTCTCCCTTCATGTACTTTACAAAAATGTTCCGCTGCTGAGCTCTCTTTCTTGTTTTTAGCAATGTCTCTCATCTGCTCCATTAACCTCACCTTGAATGGTATTTTAGTCTCTCCGATGTAAAACTTATTGCAGGGTCATCTGAGGCCATAAATACTGCCCTTAGTGTTACAGCAGAAATAACCTTTTACCCGAAAATTATATCCACTGATTTAAAACTTTTTGTTATATACTTACAGGCTTTGCACTTTCCACACAGAAAAGTTCCATATTCTGTTATAGCTCTAATCATATTTACATCAGGAACCACAAATTTGGTCTTAACTATAAAATTTTAACATTTCTTCTCCTTCTGTATGAAACCACTGGCACATCACTAATCCACTGCAAAAGATCTATAAGGGCCAACAAATATCCCCAATAAAATTTCACCAGCTCTATTAAAGTTTGGCTGTAGCTGCTGTATGTAGTTATAAAATATATATTTTCCTTTTTGCCACCCTCTCTATATCTGATATGTCATTTTTTTTCACCATCAAATTCCTTATGGACATATACTTTAATAAACTTGCCCCAACATTTATCTATCATCGCATCACTAAATCCTCTGTTTTTAAACATACCTACAGTTTTTTCGTTTCCAGCATATAATTGTCCTCATTATTACATAGTCTGTATAAATGTACACATTCCCCATAGGGTATAGCTTCAATGGTGTGGATGGCAATTTTGTGCCCTTACATATTGTATACCACTTTCAAGCTTTCTATGTATTGAGGTTTTAATTTTATTACCCTCACTGATACCCACTATTACATCTAAATATGAGACTATAAGTATGCTTAATAGGATTGAAACTGAAGAACTGAAAGGGGTTATGGTTTAAATGATAGTGTCTCTTTAAAACATTTGAAAAATCGGAAGTTAGTCAATTAATGAGTTCAAGGTTACCACGGAGCCTTGTTTGATTAATGTTTTTTATTGGTCTATTGCTTAATTAAGATGTATATATAAAAAGTGCTGGATTTATTTTAAGGTCTGATGAAGTGTTTTTATAAGAAAGCACTTCCTTCCTAATAAATAATATAATTTCAGCTTTGTGGTCACTTTTCTTCACTCTGTATTTTTACCCTTAAAAATCAATACCAAGAAATGCATTATAATACCTTTTGGAAAGTCAGCCACCCCAGGAAACTTTAATACACCCCTAAGAGTAGCCCCACTAGTCACAGATCTGGGAGCACATGTAGATAGTAACCTGCCCTTTGACCAGCATGCATCCAAGGAAATCCTTCTCTGTTGCTTAACTTATAGCAAAGGGTATGGCATTTAGGTCCGGAGACGTCATGTATCATCCTACACTCTGCTCTTGACAAACACATTGAGTATAATGTCCACTTTGGTATGAACCTGACAAAACACATGCAGCAACTAGAACATCCGCATTCCACAAATGATCCTTACAAAAAGGATACAGAGTATAAACAAAGTCATATGTGAATTGCCTCAAAGCTACATCTCTATACCTGGTCTCCAAAAAACTATTAAGAGATCTATGCCTGGCATACAAGGCATCCCTGGATGCCCCTCTTATGAACGTTTTGCACACCTGCAAAATAAACAGCATCACAACTACTAAATCTAAAGACCTAAATTTTGCTAGCAAAATAAGTAAGACCTGTTGGAGAGACATTTATGTATCTCA